>NC_139031.1:85669002-85812241 GCF_964662115.1 Mustela nivalis
CCTTTTTCTACCCATATTTTGTTTCATTTCTGGTCCCCAGTGATGGTTCTCAATTCTCAATGTGCGTGTGGTCTGTGGTGCCTTGGGAGTACCCAAGGCTCTTTCAGAAAGTCCATGAGGCCAAAATTATTATTATTTTTTTTTCTTAAAGATTTTATTTATTTTGACAGACAGAAATCACGGAGGCAGAGAGGCAGAGAGAGAGGAAAGGAAGCAGGCTCCCTGCTGAGCAGAGAGCCCGATGCAGGGCTCGATCCCTGGACCCCGGGATCATGACCTGAGCCGAAGGCAGAGGCTTTAACCCACTGAGCCACCCAGGTGCCCCCCAAATTATTTTTGTATTATTAAGATATTATTTGCCTTTTACACATGTTGACATTTGCACTGATTTGAGCAAAAGCATTCGTGGGTGAAACTGTTGGGCTTTAGAAAGAATAAACAATAGCATCAGGGTTATTTCACTGTCCTGCCCTTAGAGTTAAAAAAAGGCAAGTTTTACTTGACAATGTCTTTGATGAAGCAGCAAAAATTATAATTTTTATGAAATCCCGACCCTTGAGCCTTCTTAATATTCTGTATGATGAAACAGATGTACAAATACGTTAACCGCACGTAATGGTCGTCTCCAGGGAAAGCATTTAAAATAACTGAGTTAATGGCAGTGATGAGGAGGAAGTGGCCTCCGCGAGCTAGCCGCCCGCCTGAGCCTTCCCGCCGTGCCACCCCCAGGGCTCTTGTGCCTCAGGGCCCTGTGCTCAGGGACGTCCTGATTTTAATTAAGAAGGATGTTACCGCTGTAACTTACTCTATACATTTTATAAAATAAAGTTTGGGAAAAGGAAAAATAAAATAAAATAAAATAAAATAACTGAGTTATACACTGAACTAGTTTTTTTTTTTTTTTTTTTCATGAAATACCATTTTTTACTTGAAAGAATAATACACAAAAAGTAGTTATTCAGATGTGGATATCTGGCAGATTCGGAAAACCGGTAGCATTTGTTGCATTGGTGCAATTGAAGTCTTTAAGTGAATTATTACTGTGTTTTAAAATAAATAAATGTTCCCTTAAAAGCCTCTGTTTGAATTTCTGATGTGGTAAGTATCAGTAGATACAACCCACACAAACAAAAAGCTCTTTGAGGTCCTCAATATTTAAGAGCATAAAAGGGTTCTGAGACCAAAGTGTTTGAGAACCATTGTATTAGACACTGCTCTGTTAGCTTAATTTCCCCTTAAATTTCCCTTTTATATTTTATCAGGGATTGCTATTTGTATGTGTGGGGTGAGTGTGTATGAGTGTGTGTGTGTTCTCAAAGCACTTACAACACATATATGTTGTCTATGAAAATTATATCTGATGTACCTACAAGAGTGCTAAATAAAGAGTGATAAATAATTGAGAATCAGGTAGAAAAGCCAGAGAGCAAAGGCATAGAAGTGAGTCTGTAAGTCTATCAGAGACTCGAAGTACAGAGACTCCTACTAGGCATAAAATGCCATTTGAAATCTTTTCCATTATGGGAGCAGAGTAGGGGTGGGAAGAGGAAATGTACCCAAATGGCAGGGTAGGAAGAAAGGTAAGCTTCCTAAAGAGCATTCTCTTATAGACTGATAGCCTAAAAATGTAAAAATAAAGCAAATGGACAAAACATCAGTCTGTATATGCTCTGTCCCACCCATTGTGCAATACAAATAATTTGTATTTTCTAGCGTGCTCCTCTGTGCTATTTTTGAATGATAAAATTAGGATAAAACATGGTCTCTATTTGCAACAATTTTATGTTACTTGTGATGACTAAATTTTTAAGTATTTTTTTAAAAAACTATTGTGTATATTTGAAAGTCTGTTGTTTAAACATATTGATATATGCAATACTCAAAGAATTACATGTTTTCTTATTTCTTCTTTTTCACACTAATTTTCTTGGATAATAATTTGCCCCAAAGGAATGTCTTGGTGTCTTCTAAATTTGTTTGTTAATTGTAAATATAAAATTAGAAAAAACATTCAAACTTAATAAAAGAATCAAGAACATCCTACTTGTTTTTAACTCCTAGGATCTTATTATAAATAGTATCTAACAAACAAGGAAAAAAAATCATTTCAGATACCTTTGGCTTTTGTTTTTTAAGCCTTTGATACTCTTTTTATTAATTTATTAAAAGACAATTAGAAACACAAAGGTAGTTACCAAAATGACTAAGGAGAGAGTGTTAAAGAATCCTGAATGTAGTAATCATAATCATGGACACTGGTAAGTTACTACATTTCTCTAACATGGAGATAACAACACTCATAGGTTGTTAGAGGATTAAAGGAGAAAACACAAATAAAGCCTAGTACATACATGTCTACTCAATAAATATGTTAACACATTTGACTAGCACAGACAAAAATACTCAAAGATGGTTAATAATCCTAAAAATTCAACTTAGTTTGTAATTCCTTCTATACTCCTCAAACATGATCTCTTCCACAATTCCATGTGTGTGGAATAAGAAAGCATATTACTTAGATTAAGGGCTAAATATCTGTTCACCATCCACCCAATGCAAGACAGCAACAAGAAAGTCCAAAACACAGTGTTTAATATATATATATTTTAAAGATTTTATTTATTTATTTGACGGAGATCACAAGTAAGTAGAGAGGCAGGCAGAGAGAGAGAGAGGAAGGGAAGCAGGCTGCCGGATGAGTGGAGAGCCCAATGGGGCTCAATCCCAGGACCTTGGGATTATGACCTGAGTGGAAGGCAGAGGCTTTAACCCACTGAGCCACCCAGGTGCCCCACACAGTGTTTAATATTTTAGAAAGATAAAATCAGGGCGCCTGGGTGGCTCAGTGGGTTAAGCCGCTGCCTTCGGCTCAGGTCATGATCTCGGGGTCCTGGGATCGAGTCCCGCATCGGGCTCTCTGCTCAGCAGGGAGCCTGCTTCCCTCTCTCTCTCTGCCTGCCTCTCCATCTACTTGTGATTTCTCTCTGTCAAATAAATAAATAAAATCTAAAAAAAAAAAAAAAAAAAAAAAAAAAGAAAGATAAAATCATTTCGGGGTACCTGGGTGACTCAGTGGGTTAAAGCCTCTGCCTTCCGCTCAGGTCATGATCTCAGGGTCCTGGGATCCATGGAGCCCCGCATCGGGCTCCCTGCTTCCCTCACCCCTCTGCCTGCCTCTCTGCCTACTTGTGATCTCTGTCAAATAAATATATAAAATCTTAAAAAAAAAAAAAAGATAAAATCATTTCAATGAAAAACTTTTACCTAAATATTAAAGATATTTGACTAAAAGTAAGAACCAAGTTAAAATTTGCCACAGAAATATTGAATACATTAAAAAGCTGCTTTGATAAAATTAATCTTTGACTTTTACTTCTATGTTCTCTATACATGGGGCATTTATTCTTACCTAAATTTTATACTGTCACCTTGACAGACTTCTAAAGGCCTATCAGACAAATGAAAAGCATACAATTTATCATTTCTAAAGTTTAAAATATGTGATAGGGAACTGAGCAATCTTAAAGGACCAGGAGATACATAGTCAGTCATATGGAGCTCATAGTTGTCTATCCACTGTTTGGGTCTAGTCTTACAAACACAGCATCTCAGTCCTGAAGAACCTACTAAGAACTACACAAGTACATTATAATCATTCATATAATTAAATATTAACTAGATCATTCCAATAGCCCTACGAAGTATTGTTGTTCCCATACAAGTACAACAAAAATTCAACCTTTACTGAGTACTTACAACACATAGAGAAATAAGACAGTGTCACTGCCAGGCACTGTAACTAGGTGCCAGGGGTAGTTCAAAAAAAAAAAAAGAAAGAAAAGAGAAGGAATACAACACGCACAAGATGGCAGCTGCAGTTTAGAAGCAAAATGCAAATACTTCTGCTCTGGCGATTATAGTTTTAGTCTGTCAATAAATATTTACTGGCATCTAATCCCTTGAAAGTTATATATCATCAGGTTATATCTTAATCTAACATATTCTAGAAACTTGCTAGAGATGAGCTGATTGAGGGAATTACTTTTTTTAGTTACACAGACAGTAAACAGCCATTATCTAGATTTTAGATTTGTTTATAAACTTATTTATTAACTGTTTTTAGAAGCAACCTGCCACACCTCAATGCGTTATGAAACTTGACCAATTCATTCAAAACAGATTTAAAAATTCCTATGATGGGCCCTTCTCCTCTAGAACCTTGTTTTATTATTCATCCCCTCCCTCCCCCTGTTTTCAACCTCCAAGGATTCTATTCACCGCCTCTTCTTCCCAGCCAACAAACACATTCAGTTTGTCCCATCTTTCAGATGGGTTACCACCCAAATCCCTCCCACCTTCAAGGTCAAATAGTGCTTTACTCTCACTGTCTTCACTTTCTTACCATACATTCTATTACCTAGCCTATTACCATCTGGTTTCTGAATTTATTGACGCTGCTCTTAAAAAGCCACCAATAGCCTCTGGATTACCAAAACCAAGGTGTGCATTTTAGTCCTTATTTTACTTAACCTCTCTCTTGCACTTCTTGATATTGTTTAATTACTCTTTTCTTTAAATTCTAACAGTGATGCCAAGATGTTATTTATTTTTTTGCATCTTCTTAACCATTTCTTCTCTCCCTTGCTGGCAGGGATCTGCTGAATTTCCAGCCCATTCTTGCCTTTTTATTAACCTCTGTAGCCAGCTAACTGCCTAAAGATACCTCCTTTCCGTGACCTAGAGACCACAAACTCAATACACTCAAAATTGTACTGAGCTTCAACCAAAAATTTGCTTTTCTCCTTAGTGATGTATCTTGACAGAGATACCACTACCAACCTGTCGGAAATATGGCAGTCATCTTAAATATGTCAACTCAAATATGGAGTCCTCCAGTTTCTTCACCATCCAAGTACATTCTAATTTCTATGCCTCTCTTTTCCATTCCCACTGCAATTAACTTTAGGCCCTCATAATTTCTCAAGCAACATATCCTCCTTCCTTCAATTATGACCTTTCTAATCCATCCTCTACACTACTGACAAAATGAAAATTTCTAAAAAGTAAATCTAATTATATTATTTACTTGTTTAAAAACCTTAAAGGAGTTCCCACTCCAAATGGTAGGAATTCTGGGCTTAAGAAGAAACTATCCAATAACTCCAAATTCTGTACCTACAAAATGTGTATTTTCCTAAAGAAAGAACCCAAGCTATCAAAGATTAACCCCAGAGTATAAACTCCTAACTCTCTATAAGCCCTATGAAACCTTTCAGAATCATCTCAAACTATACCTTCCTTTCCAGTATAAGTTTAAGCCAACCCCAACTATTTTAAGTTCTCAAACAGGGCTATGCTGCTTCAACTTTTCACATTGTTGAACCCAAGTTTCTCTTTCCCTGGAAAGCCACACCCTACATCTGCCCTAAGTGAACAAATACTCATCCTTCAAATGTTCTTTCATCTATGAACTCCTCCCTAGTTCCCTGCAAGCATCTGATTTCTCCTCTCTTTCACCCAATACATTTTGCTTATACTTTTATTAAAGTATTTATTGGGCTCTCTTATGTAATGGTATGTTGTTCACACTGAAAGTAGTATTTTTTCAAAAAGCTTAAACAGGATATTTTTCAAAATACATCAGACCTATCCACGATCACTAATAAACCTATCACTGTTTTAAAATATAAAGGAAAAACTTATGTCTATGTTTTAACAAAAAACTGACAAATAATGTAAGCACAAACATAAATGGCCTCATTTATTAAGTGAAAACTTTAATTACAAATGTAATTAAAACCCTCAAAGACTTTTTCTTAACTTTATATTAGATAAGCCCAATTAAACATGATTTTCCTCCTGCAATTCTGTATTTTTATATACTCAAAAATTTTTCTTTATATTTGAAAATGGGTTTATAGAACCCTAAAAGTGTGTGTGTGCATATATTTATGTGTCTTTTTTTTTTTTAAGATTTTATTTATTTATTTGACAGAGAGAGTTCACAGTAGACAGAGAGGCAGGCAGAGAGAGAGGAGGAAGCAGGCTCCCTGCTGAGCAGAGATCCCAATGCGGGACTCGATCCCAGGATCCTGAGATCATGACCTGAGCCGAAGGCAGCGGCTTAACCCACTGAGCCACCCAGAAGTCCTGTAGATTTATGTGTCTTTAAGGTAAACATGTGTGAAATCAGCACTACTTCAGTTTTCAGAGAACAAGTAAAACTCTGATTTTCTTTCTGAAAATCAGCTTCTTGAGTACCCATGGATCCCACATTCCCATGTGGGAATTTCAGTTTCTGTGTGACTTTAAAAAAACAGCCTCAGTCTTTTAACATAGGCAACTGGAAGTTCTTCCTTGTCACTACTCGATCGCTAAAATATAGGGTTAAAGAGTTACGGATGTACATGTCGCTGGCTATAAAAACAACCTGCTTGCACAGTGGACAGATGCCAGCTGCCTACTAATCCGGGCCTGATAATGAGCCCTGAAACGTGTACGAGGCCACGAAATCTGAAGCAAATGTGCGGTGCCTGATGTATTCGCTTAACTCCTCCAAGTGACTGATTCTGCCAAGGTCGAATTAATAAGTCTCCTTTGATGTTAATGATTGAGAGGTTCCCCGGAAAGGACGGAATGCTGACCGCAGGACACTGTTTGGAAATACCTAAACGAACTTGATGGCGACTCCTAGCCCGTGTTTGAGCGGACGGGACGGACTTAGACGCATTCTGTAAAAGACGCCCCCCTCCCCCGCGCCGCTTGCCTGACCCGCAGTTTATTTTTGTCCGTTTTTAACTTGGAGCCGTCTCAAAAGCAAGCCACGAACGGACTGCTCGGCAGCTCACTTGGAGGAGGCACAACCAGCTCTCGACGGAGCGCGGCCTGCAGTCAGCACCGGGCAGGAGGCACCGGCTGGCCCTTTCCGCAGGACCAGCGGCGGCAGCGCGGGCCCCCAGGTTTCGGTTAGACCGCAACAGGAAGTTTTCTCTTCCCTTGCGGGAAGCCGTGCCACCAAAGAGAAATTTGAACTCCCACACCCGCGGGAGCACCCAGAGGTGAGCCTGGGTGTGGGAGGGCGGCCTCGGCCGGGACCGAGGCAGCTGAGGGATTCGTGATTCGACGCGGACCGCGGCGTCCCCGCCCCGCGCAGGCCCAGCCCGCGGCCTCCCGTCCCCTCCCAGCTGTCCCGACCCTCCCGAGGGCGGCGGCGGCGGTCTCGGGGACCCGCGCGGGGTCGGACGTCCCTGCTCTCGCTCCCGCCGGGGCCCCCGGCCTCCCAGCCGAGGGCGCCGGCCGGGCCGGAGCGGGCGCTGGCGCGGGCGCGGTCACGGTCACGGCGGCGCGATTCCAGGCCTCGCTGGTGCGGGCTGCACTCACCCACTCGAGGACCTTGATGAAGCCCAGCGGCTCCTTGAGCGGGTTAATGTTGAGCTGGAAGGAGGACATCCTCTGAGGGAAGGAGGGAGAGAGTCAGGACTGCGGGGTGGAGAAGGAGGGGGACCGACGAGACCGAGCAGCAGGGCCGCGAGGAAGGCCAAGCGGGGCGGGCTCTGGGAGGTGGGCCCGGGAGACCGTGGGGCGGGGCGGCCCGGGGAGGTGGGCCCGGGAGGCCTCGGGGCGGGGCGGCGGTTGGGCCGCTCGAGGAGGCGCTGAGGCGGGGACGCGAGAGGGGCGGCGGCGGAAGGCGAGGGTTGGGCAGGGGCTGGAAAGGGGAGGCGCCTCCCCGGGCCGCACCTGGCCGAGGCGGCTGATCCGCTGGCGAACCAAGTAGATGTTGGACGCCATGCTGCGTGCGCCGCGCCCCCTTCCCTGAGGTCCAGCCCCCCGGCTCTCCGTCTCTTCCCGCGCATGTGCGCGCCCAGCCCGCACCTGCGCAGCACGGGCGCCGCCGCGCGCAGAACCTTCGCTCGGGGCTGGTCCCGCGCGGTCCATCCCCGGGCGCGGCTTTCTTCCAGCGCTTGCATTCGCAGATCCCAACTTGTAGACGGACTTACAGAATATTATTATAGATGAAGCCACGTTTCAACGCTGGTGTTAGGGGCCTTTTGCCAAAATGGAAAGTTGTTAACAGAACAAGTCGAAAGCGTTATTCATCTCACATACTTACAGAAATTGAGTTCATTGCGAAAATTATCATCATTGGAGGCAGGGTTGAAGGATGTATATCGCATAGAAAAGCGCGTGGGCGGACCGCCTCCTCCTGACTCACCTACCCACTTCCTACCCTATCCGGCGTGTCCTCAACTTGGGGGGCTCTAGGTGTCTTTCTACAGAAGGCTAATTCCTGCTCCTTTTCAAGATTCGGCTTAGGTGACGCTTCTCCTCGGCACCCAGTTATCGGACTCCCTGTTGTGACCTCCTTAGCGGCTTCCCCAATGTTTTGGGGTCCTTGGAGAGCTGGAGTGGTGGCCTGTTGCCGTGTATGGTAAGATGGTTAACACCGTTTAACACTTAGTAAATGAGGAATTAGCACAGTAGGGTCCCAGTACCACCTTGCAAGCACTTGCCTATGAATTAGGTTCCTTGCCGTTGTAGGAGGGTTTGACAGCTGTTACTGGGCATCTTTCTGAGTGCACCTGAGACCACTGGAAGTGGTAGTCCAAGTCTTCCGCTGCTTCCTTTATTGTTTCTCTTTTCTATTCCGTTTCTGCACTTTTTCTCCTGGCACTCACTTACCGGAGCTCCAATGCAGTGGATCTCCTTTCTGCTTCTCCTGATGCTCTACTCTTTGTATTCTCTTTAGTCCATTTTTTCCAAACTTTTAATCCTGTTTTGCTGAGACCTGGGAGTGGGTTGTGGATAGTAGTGCTCTAGTAGTCACAAAGATTCAGTGTTAGTTTAGACTTTAACATTTCTGAATGAGCTATACACTGCCAGATCTGAGCGCTGTTCAATTTGCAATTTTATTTATTACCTTTAAAAATCTAAAATATTTGTAATTTAGTGACTCAGCTTTGGCATTTAGTTTTTCATTTTTTGAAGGTCTAAGAAATGAGAATTGGCCAGACGCTTTCTCGGCTTCTGAGAAGATTGATTTTGTGTTTTCACTTTTGTGCTCCTCCTTGCTTTCTTTCTTGCTTCTGGTCCCAGAAGTGGAAGGTACGGTTATTTCTGTCCAGAAAACCTTTAGTGCTAGAGTTTGCACCTTGAACTTTAAGAAATTCTCATCCTTAGCTATGTGCCACTAGTTTTGAAAAGATAGAGACCACTCAAGGTGAGCAGAAGAGCAGTATCTGGTTACTTGTCGGGACTAATTCGCAGGATCTGACTGGGCCACACAACGAAGGAGTGAATTACTTCAGTTACTTTGCATTATGTAGAGCTTAGCACCACTTTTGCCAATCATCTCAGTTCAGAGGAACGCCCACTTTCCTGAGAAGGAGCTGGTAGTGGCTGGCAGAGCAAGTGAGATCTAATTAGGCAACCAGATAGTTGTAAATTTTTTTGATCCTGGGAAAACAAGAGTGTTTAAACAATAGCATCTTCACTGAAGGCACAACTGTTCAAAATCTGGGAAGAATGTTCAGATGACTATCACATTGACAGCAACACTGGTCATTTTCTGATTTGTTCTTCAAATCTGAGCTAAGAGCCAGTAGCCCTAGGCACAGCGTGTTCTACTCTCTACTGGGGCTGTTACGGAAAATAGTACTTGTAATGCAAAATTGTCCTGTCTGAGGTAGTATTATCATTATTTTTTTTAAAGATTTCATTTATCCATTTGACAGAGCGAGAGAGCACAAGGAGGCAGAGTAGCAGAGGGAGAGGGAGAAGCAGGCTCCCCACTGAGCAGGGAGCCGGACCGACATGGGGCTCAATCCCAGGACCCTGAGACCACAGTCTGAGCCAAAAGCAGTTGCCTAACCAACTGAGCCACCCAGGTGCCCCTGAGGTAGTATTATTGAATCCTATCCGTGGTAGTATAATTATGACTGATTTGTCTGCCTAACTTGTCATTATTTTACTTTCTCTTTGCTCTTTATAAAACATGTGCCAAGTTATGATACTTGGGCTTAAGAATGTCAAGAGGTAAGAAGGAGCCTGTGTTAGGGAAATCATATTGTTGGCTAACTTCCTTTGTGTTTCTCCATGGTAATACCAAGTGCTGGTTATTTTACTAGAAAGATGAGACTTCGAACTCATTCTCAATCAATATTGTCTTTCTCCTGAAAATAAAGTGTTTATTACTGCTGAATTCAAAACTGAACTTCGTCAATAAACACAGTTCTTTTCTTTTCACTGATGTAGTCAACAATCATTTTAGGAAGATGTAAAAATTGGGGTCCTCGCATGGCTCAGTCAGTTAAGCTGGTAGTGGCTGGGGTCATGATCTTGGCTTTTGGCTCGGGACATGATCTTGGGGTCTTAGGATCAAGCTCCACATTGGGTTCCCTGCCGGTGGGGAGTCTACTTGTACCTCTCTCTCTACTCCTTTCCCCTGCTTGTGCTCTCTCTCTCTCACACACATAAGTAAATAAAAAAATCTTTTAAACTGTTTTAGAAAAATGTAAAAATAACTCTACATTTATTAAATTGTGCAATAGATTAACTCAGAGAGCCCGGTAAATTAATCTCAAAATAAATTAAACTGAACTCTTTTTAAATTAAATTTTAATTTTAAAAATAATTTTCGATTTATAGAAAAGTTGCTATGTACTCTTCACCCAGCTTCTTCTAATATCTTCTATTACCAAGAGATGTGTCAAAACAAGGAAATTAACATTGGTGTTTTATTGAAGGGATTTTTAGGAATGGAGGGAAATGAAAAAGACAAAATCATTTTACTTTCTCTTGAAGACTGAACAAAATGCACGGAGGATTCGGTAAATGGCAAATGGCTTTGACCCCTTTTGCTGCTCATTAACTATCTGGTGTTAGCACCTGCCTCCCCTTGGTTGTCTCCCTTCACTGTCCATTTCCCAGCAGGTGGCAGTGACCCACTGTGGCGTATGATTGATCCAGCTGTACACCTAAAGCCTGGTGTCTGCTCTCATAGCCATGGGCCCCACACGATGTTGCACTAAATGTGAGTTTTTTGAACGCAGGGGAGCCTTCTTGCTGCTCCCAAGTCCATTAGAGCAGTGGTTACAATTTGGTGGTCAAAAGCAAGGCTGTGTTGTCAGACTCCTGGGTTTAAACCCTGCCTCTACTTTGGGACTTTCAGCAAAGGCTTTCACCTTTAAGTTTCCCTTTTCTCATTCCCATTTTGCAGAGAGGAAATGAGTGCTGTAGTGAGGTTTACATTTTATAATTGTCAGACATCACAGGGAAGAGGGCCCAGTACAGAGTAAGCGCTTAGTAAATGTTACCTGTTATTATCACTGTGTTTCAGAAACCGTGGGTGGCTCAGTCTCCCAACTGGGTGGTCAAGAAATAACCAAGACTCAATGGTAGAGCAAAAGCATAAGGAAGTCAGACTTTTATTTATTGTCCACAAGAGGATGAGAGTTGTAAGGAAGACTATTCCATTGGTAAAAGGAAAGAAATATGAAACTTGGTAATAGGATTCTAGAAAGCAAAGAAAATGAAAATGTTCACTACCACAAATCATGTGGGGCAAAGGTCACACTAATCCTCTTTGTGTGGGTCCAATTTTAATATATTTGTGGCTGAAGTGAGCACAGTTCTCATCACCATCTTAAGCTTAGCTCAAATTTAAGCAAAATAAACAGGAAAGATGCCCTAATTTGTAGAGGTTAATTTTATAGTGACCATCATGAGCACTTCAATTAGGTTTCTAAAGAAAAAAAGCATATTGCATAATAACTTTTATAATAACATAACTCGGAATTTGGATGGTGTTTGGCATTTTTCAGAGACCTTTTGTTCTCCCTTTTTCATGTGACTCTTGAACTAAGGGAGGGTGTTGGAATTACAATATACATTTTGTAGAGACAGAGGCTCAGAGGGATGAAAGCATATTGGAAAGGGCCTCACAGCAGAAGTGACACAGCACCAAAGCTTGAGGGAGGTGAAGGGGCTTCTCCAGGAAGATGGGAGGGGCAACCAGATAGAGGTGCAGCAGGAGGTAGGGAGTGATGAGAATGGAGAGGGGAGTTCTTTTGTGGGACCAAATATCTCAATATATCTGATGCTTTGACTAAGGGGGGCAGTGTAGAAGCTGGTCTTTTTGTGCCCGCCTAGGAGTTCAGACATGGTTCTCTGGCAGTGAGTTGCTTTGAGACAGAGGATGATAACATGATCAGGTTTCAGTTTAGGAATATCACTGTGGCAGGTAGAATAAAAGATAAGCTCCAAAGATAGTGGGTAGGTTCAAGAGAGCTGAATTTTCTTTTTTCTTTCCTTTTCCTTTTTTTTTTTTTTTTTTGACAAAAGGATAGAGAGAGAGAGAGCACCAAGTAGGCAGAGTGGGAGGGAGAAGGAGAAGCAGGCTCTCCATTGAGGGGGGAGCCTGATGTAGGACTTGATCCCAGAACCCTGGGATCATGACTTGAACCAAAAACAGAAGCTGAACTGACTGAGCCATCATGGTGACTCTGAGAGCTGAGATTTTCTAAACCCGCTGGTCATGGGATCTCAGGTCCCAGACGGGTGACAATGAGCAGAAGCAGCCAGCCAGGTGAGCGCCAGCAACAGAGCAACAAAAGCACGAGATTTAGGTGCAGAAACCACTCGGTCCTGCTCTGGCTTTATCAGACTTAGAAATTTTCCCGAAGCATTGCCATTTAATTTCCGTTTGCTTACCTCTCTGGTAATGAGAGTGTAGTATTTGTAGAGCATCAACTGAAGTATGTCAATTAACATGGGTGGAGTGCTTCCAACAACAAATCAGGACTGGGGGATGAAGACAAATGTGAAAATGTCTCAGGCTGGTCCCCCAATCCTACCCAGGCTGGAGGGTTCAGCAGGCGGCCTGAGCTATGTAGCAGGGTGGCTGTGGAGAGTTTAGTATCCCGTTTTGCGCCGCTGCTATAAGTAATGATTCAAAGGACTTCCACGTTTTATTGTCTCCCTGGAAAGTAGAGTGGCCCCAGAGAGGGATACAGAGATTTCAAGTTTAATACTGTATTACACCCAGGGGTCTCTCTTGAAACCTGCCAGGAAACAAAACAAAGTGTCCACTAGTTCTGTATGGATGGTTTGTTTATTCTGTTTGCAAGTGCAGAGAACTGACTTCCTGCCAGAGAGAGAACAGGGTGTGATAGATCTGGGACAGTAAACTGAGCAGATGAAGTGCTTTGTTTTTAGCATGCTGGACAGGATCGCCCCAGGACCTGAACTTTTTGTATCTAACATAGGAAACCCAAAGAAATGCCCTTCCCTCCTGTTTCTGGGCCTGTGGACTTTGGGTCAGGACCACCATGATCTTCTGAGCATTTATTAAGAGAGAACAGGCTACCACAGGGGATGGCTTTCAAAGCTGATCCGTCACACGCCCAGGAGGTCTGTAATCTTATCAGCAAAAAAAATCAATTTCCTAACATCATATGAAGAGAGTAAATAGAGAAATCCCTGAGTAAAAGCTGGCCAGGGAAATTCTGATGCTGACGAACTTTTGGCAATGGACGTTTGTTTACAATTTCTCTTGGAGGCAGAAGAAAGTATTTTATACAGTAGCATGGTTTCTAGAAAGTTAACTGTAGATGTTATTTTTGCAAGTGGAATTTTACTTTAAATGCACTTCAGGAGTTAGCCATTTAAAGGATTCTTTTGGAGAGCCTCCCTGTGATCATTTTTTATTCTTCATAAGTTTGTATTTTTTGTACTCTTTGCCCATCCCATTTTTCTAAAGCGACGATTAATTATAATTGTCTTACAAGCTAAATAAATTGGTCTTGGCTTTCTGAAACAATTTCATTGGTCTTTTCTTTTTCCCCCCTTTTTTAGATAAAAGCAAGGTGTTTTGTGGTTAAAATCCCCTGATTTATTATTTTTTTTTCATTTCCCAGAATGACCATATGATAAGAAATCTGAGAATTTATTGACTTTGACTTTTTTTTTTTTAAATCAAGGCAAAACCCTGAGAAGAGGACAGTCCCAATCATCCTACCACCTGCCTATAGAAATATATATGCATCATGCTGCCTTGTCACAGGGATCTTGAAATGCCACCCTAATACTTATGTTAACAATGTCACATTTTATTTTATTTTTTAAAAAGGTTTTATTTTTAAGTAATCTCTACATCCAACATGGGGCTTGAACCCACAACCCCGAGATCAAGAGTCTCACCCTCCACTGACTGAGCCAGCCAGGCACCCCTACAGCTTCACATTTTAAAATACCAACACCCTGGAGAATTACTGCATTAAATGATCTTTACAATCGAACACTCTAATGGAAAATTATCTAATTATCTGATTAATTTTCCTCCTGGCAGTGAGAAACCTGGGAATTTTAGTGGGATTGCGGGGCGGGGGGGACAAAAGGGTAATCTTGAAATCTGGGGCACCATCTTCGAAAGACAGGCTTAACCAAAGGAAAAAGTTCCAGGCTGCCAAGAAGTTGAAGAAGGGATACTGAATGCCTGGGAAGTATGCTAGAGAAGTTGTTCAGTATCGAAGAAAAGGAAAATGGGAAGCAGAACTAAAGTAAACTTGGATTCCTGCACAACTTAATTTAAGGAAGACTGGATTTTCTCAACACATTTAATTTCAGTAGTTGCCAACCATTCTCAAGTAAAACCATTTGAGAAGAAAGAGAGACCTGAATAGAGACTTCTTTCCAATATTTATCGATCACCCATATGGACCAGGCACTTTGCTAAGTGCTCATCACACAGAGGAGAACCAGATATTTTTGTCTTCAGAGAATTTATATTCTAAAAGGGCGGGCCAAAAGCATAAAAAACTAAGGAAAATGTACTTTCAAGTTGTGATATGTGCAATGAAGAATACAAAACCTACACTATTGTATTTTTTTGTCTTCCACTCTACAATCTGAGTACCTTGCAAAATCTGTGGTACAACAGAGATAAGTTGGCAATGACTACAATCTTCATAATTTACAACATCAACTATTATTGACTTAGGTCCCATGTAAGAAATCCCATGGAGGACTTCTAGGGATAATCTTATAGCACTCTCAGAACCCTCAGAAATTCTTTACACTTAACATTCTAAGCACTGAGGGGCTCCCCAGAGCCAGCTATGATCATTAAGTAGGTGAGATGAACTGCTGTCCGTGAGGTTCGACTTTAGGATTTAGCTGCTGTCTGCTCTCCCCACCCTAACGTGGTGTCCATCCTTCAGCTGCATCTTCAGAAATTCTAGGGTTGAGAATTCTAATAGACTGGCCTAAGGACAAGAACAAAGGGAATGGTGGTTAAGTTATGGAGCTGCTAGTGATAAGAAGAGAGAGGCTTAAGGAATATATCCAAAGCCCCAGAAAAGAAGGTATTGAGAAAACTGATGGAAAATGCTTCATGTAGGAGAGTAAACTCACGACGCTTCCAGATCAGAAACCCCGGTCAAGAGTAGAGTGGGGAACAGGATTCCTCCTGAACTTTAAAGGCAAAGTGGGGAGCCATTTGAGGTCCCCGCTTGCTCAACTGTTAGAGGGGACTATAAATCTGTATTATGCCAGGCTGCCTGTGCAGTCCTAAACATTCTTTTATGCATGTGATTACTAAAGCCACTGCAAGGAGAAGTCAAGCAGAGGACTTAAGTTATCTGTTACAAGGATCATTGTGCTACAGTCGATAGAATGCCGAGATAGAATGTAAAATATAGTTACGCCTTACCTCTCCCTAGTGAAAGAGGTAATAAGAGGAATATGAACTGGAGTAATCAAGTAAAACTGCTACCTTCTTGAGCCTTCAAGCACCCTTTTTAAAAAAAATCTGCCCAGCATCCTTTCTGGGGGAACACGTCCCCCACCCACATTCCAAAGTATTCCTGGTCAGGTGGTTTGGCCCAAGGATGGGTATGTGGTCCAGACTCAGTCAATCAGCCATTCTAGTCACAGTGATTAGTTCCTGAAAGAGTAGTTCCCCAGAAGTCTCTGTGCTTATTTACCAGCTATCCAGAAAAATACCCCCTTTTCCAGGATCATAAGCTGTAGGAACTCTGGAGGTCTGAGGTAACCAGAGTCCAACTGACTGACACATGGAGTCAGCTTGAAGATGAAACTAAGCAGCGGCAAACGGGATAGGGAGTGAGGGCGGAGAGGTCCTAACCTATACTATATCCACTCTGTAAGATCTTTGTGTGGGTGAAGCTGAGTAGAAGGACAAGTTTCTACCAGTCTCTAGGAATGGGGCAGCCTGCTCTCTGACTCACCGTAGAACCAGCTATCCTTGTTAGAAGGGGACATTTTCTCAAAGACATTTATCGTGGAAGGGGACTGATGATAGCAAATAATGAGGTGGGACTATTTGAAGTTATTTGCCTTGGGGTAGCCAAGTTTAGTGTATACCTGTCTGCTCTCTCAAGCCTTCCCATGCACTGCACTCCCCTCTCCACCAATCCCTGTCCTCATCCCCATCTCCACTGCCTTCCATTAACCTGCCTTACCACTCACCTCGGGGAAAAAGAGTGAGGAAGAAAAAGCAAGACTGAGACAGCATCCAAACCCATCATAATTAGTCTTCTTGTCTTTCTCAGACATCAGTCTTTAGAATGTTTGAAAGCAAGGCTGTGTCTCCCACTCCTGGATGGTCAAGGTCTTACACAGCCCCAGGACTTAGTAAGCATGTCAGTGAACTTGAGTGAATCTGGAAGGGGCTGTAGAGATGGAGGCCCTGTAGTATTCAGCCTGAGAAAGTCATTGCTTTGGATGGAAGTGTTGCCTCTCCAAGCATCCTCTTTAAAAACCCAAATACTCAGAGGAAACTTAAGGTACTGCACTTAATGAAGAGAAGCCCAGCAACTCTCATTTTTGGCAGCTATCAGAACAAGAGGAAACACAAACACTGGATTTTAGAGAACAGTCCGAGTATGATAGAAAGAGCACAAGTTTGGTTAACTGATTTGGAGAACAGTTGGATCTCTCTCCTACAGTTGAACATTCGTGTGGATATGATCCAACAATTCATTCCGAGGGATGTACCTGAGGGAAACTCATGCAGATTTGCAGACATGTGCAAGAATGTTCATAGTTTCGCAGTGTAAAAACCTGAGAACAGCCCAGATGCCCATCAACAGGAGAGCGGATGGGTGAAATATAGTTACATAACATTATCTATACTATAGTGAAATATAGTTACATAACATTATCTATACTATAACATTATCTATACTATCTATACTACATTAACTATACTAATATAGTTACATAACATTATCACATAGCAATAAAAACAAATGAACTATGCTAATTCACTAGAGTGTGGATAAATCCTAGAAATGAAACAATAAAACATTAAGTGAAGAAAGTAGTTGTCCTAAAAGTATACAATATCATAATTTGTATAAAGTTGAAAACAACTAATATAAGAATATACTTTATAATCTTAAATCTTAGTTCATACAAATACTGCCTGAAATCATTGGAAGCATTGATACAAGAGTTAAACTTGAATCATGAATAGAGTTGGATTGACAGAAATGGAGTGATCTGTTCCAGTGTGTGATTAAGCGTAGACTGAGGCGGGAATATGTTGAGTGACTAAGAGGATAAAAAGATGACACTTCAAGAGTACAACTAGACCGTGAACTTTCTAAAGGCTGGTATTGTGTGTTATTCATCCTTATATCCCCCTGGCCCGGCACGGTACATGAATAAATAGAGTTCAACAATTGTTTGTTATTTAAGTGGATTAGATACATAAATAAAAGCATAACTTAGAAAAAGAATATACTTTATAGAAATATATAGATGCAATAAAACTACCTATTTAAAAAAACAAAGGAATTCTGGAGGATGGTTTTCTTGGGTGGATACATGAGGGGAGTGGGCTGGGGGACCACGTGGTTAGATGAAGGTTATGTCAAGGTTCTAGCTTTTGTTTGGGATTGTGGGTACCAAACACATGATTACAAACAACAAAATTAATAAGTCAAGACAAAACTGGAAAGCCTGGGTCCCAGGCTTGCTTGATTTAGAAAGCGCAATCTTTGGGCCATGATGATGAGGGAAAAGTGAAGTGAGGTGGGGAACGTTCCAGGGAATAACGCTAGGGATGCCTTCCTTAGCTTGCTTCACAGAGAGCTCTGAAGACATAGGGCTGGTAGGTGGGAAGGTGTGTCTGCTCAGCCACATGGCAGGTCTTCAGGGGTTATGTTTCAAGAGATGGTGCCTTGGAGTCGTCCTTGCAAGGGAGGAGGGTAAAGACAATTGTCGGGCTGGGTCTTTCCAGCACAGAGATAACTACCCCTGGACACCACTTCTGGGGAAATCAGATCTCACAGCCTGTGTGAGACCTTCTAGCTGAGGCTAGAAGCAGTAGGAGAAGCTACCATATCAAGGTATGGGCCTAGCTGCTCCACAGCAGCAAGGGGAAGATCCTGACTCTCCCAGGCAGGACTCAAGCTGTCCCCAGGGGGAGTAAGTTCCTGGGCTGTAGAGGTCACAGAGCCAGGGCTGGGAGCTGACAGTCCAGGCTAGAGGGGACACCGTGGGAAATGAAGAGGAGCCTCAAATGTGTCCTGTACGAGCGGGGGGCTTGGGAGGTCAGACCCAGCTTTGAACCCCTGTGTGAGTTGGGGTACATTTCGTAATTTCCCTCGCCCCACACTGGGAATGTGTGAATGGTCCAAGCTACCACCGTGGGTGGTGAGGGTTTGAAAGAGATGATGTCTATAATGCAACCAGTAGTCTTCGGCACCTCAGAAGGCCTTAAAAAAATGGAATTCCCCTTTGTGCCACTCCAGGCCATGAAGCGTAAGTGAAACAGCACCCAATGGGGGAGCAGCCCTGGCTTCATTATCCTCTTTTCCTCAACCCACCTCACCCTTGTCCTGACCCTGCGCAGCCCACGGACCCCAGGCACCTATGTTAGAGGATGAACGAGAGAAGACAATGTTTACCCCTTTTCTGATGTTGATAGTCCTGGCCTGTACCGCTCCCCTGTGATCTTGGCTTGTGCAGCTATGGGGAGTGAAGAGGCACCCCAAACAAAGATGGGTGCTTCGAGCAGGCAAATAACTCCCCACCCCCCTTGCAATGATATTCTTCAAATATTTGTCTAATATTTGCTTTGGTTGGGGCAGAGCTGGCCCTGGCAGGACAGAGGGCCCTGTTTTCCAGTGTGTCCGACATTGGGCCTGGGAATGGGAGGTTACAGATGCAGATTTCCATTCATTTCAGGGATATGTTGCGTCGCTGGTGACTTACAACCTGCCGAGGTGGTCCTTCTTTTACGCGTCTAGAGCCCCTCAAAGGGTGACTAGGCCTCTTGGTAGCTGGTGGCTGTCCTTTTAATCGAGATCTCTTTCTTTTTCATCCTTTCAGAACATCCATTTCCTGGTTCTTTGCCTTACCCAATTATGTGCCAGTGCCTGTTTTAACCTCGCAGGTTCCTGTGCTTGAATTCTTGCCAAGTCCTAAAATAAATGCACACTGCTGTTTTGACTGGTGAAGTGTAGTATTGCATAAGCAGGTTTCGATTTTGCAGATCTGAACAAGGGATTTGAAGTTTTCTTTTCTTGCTCTTAATCTGTTGTCAAATTTGGGGGCAAAATGAAATTATATGGGGATTGGAAGAAAGCTCTCAGAAGGGGCCCTATTATTAGTGGTGCATATTTTACACACCCTCCCAACTCTAAGACACTCCTCCATAGGAGCCCTTTTGAGGACAGAGAACATTCCTGTCACTAGATTGCCTCTTGTCCCTTTGAGTTATCCCTGTGTCCTCCACAAATATGTAAACAATTCAGGAGGAGTGGCGTTCCTGTGCCCTCTTTGCAAATTTTCTTTTTCCCCCTCCCCCAACGTCCACAGATCCAGTTGGCCTCAACTTCTTTCTAGTGGACAGTGGACAAGGAATTAGGAAGTCATCTAAAGACTTGATACCACAGACTGCAAGTATTACTGGAGAAATAACCTTCTGCCTGCTCCCATAGTACCTCTTGGGCCCCCAAGAACAAAGCCTAGAATTCTACTATTAGAATTTCTTTCCTTTGGCTACATTTTGAATGTTCCTAAAAGAACACTGTATTAGAGGACTGGCATTTTAGGGTGTCCTGAGTCATCTCTATCTTTAATGTGAATGGGGAGCAGCTTGGGTCAGCAGAGGCGCTGAAGACAGCTGGAGGACGGAGGAGGAAGAGAGGCTGTAATTATGTAGCTCAAGACCCAAAGAGAGCTTCCACTTTGATAGCAGCCATCCAGGGCCTACTTACAGGTGGCTAGTGATATTTTGACATTAAATTCCCTCTCTCTTGCCAACAGAGGTGCTCCTGCTTTTAACTTTCAAATTAGAAATGTCTATTTATGGTAGCAGTGGAAAATTGAGTAGGTTAGCAAAGTCAGCAGGGGTTGGAAATCCCCTAGAAAAAATACCAGGAAAGTGTCACCCAAAATCCAATTTATTTTTTTAAAAGTTAGGCACCGAGAAAAAAAAAAAAAAGTGAGAGCCAAGAAAAAAATGCTCCTGGAAAGGCAGAAACATGTGCTATGATATTTTCTGCCCTCTCTCTTTTTTTTTTTTTTTTTTTTGCCTGTGATATTAGGCCATCTTTTATGAAGGTCATTGTTTCTGAAAATCAATAACTTTAACTAATTGCTGAGATGTCTCCTGAGGCAGTGGGAGATAATAGAGTAAGTAAACACTAGGCAGTTGCTGTATTCGAGGAAGGGATCATTCCAGAATGCAATTAAGCCCAGTACGGATGCCCCCTTTTAATCAGATCCCTCATTCTCTATAGGGCTCACCCAATGGCCCAGACTTTATTGAGCTGCTGGATTAAAGGCATGAGAGTTGAGTCCCATTTTGTTCCATGTCTGATCTTAGAGAAGCCATTTATTGCTTTTACCAGTTTTCAGAACCAGTCCCAGGAAGTATTGAGAATTGAGTGTGACTCATGATTACTAATGTTATATGGTTCTTTGTAGTTTGCAAAGCACATTTATATGCATTGTTGCATTTAGTCCTTCCAACCACTCCACATCATTATTATATCATTATTATCACAGTTTTGCCCCCGGGGACACAGAAGGCTGCAGAGATTCTCTGACTGGTCTAAAATCTTAGAAAGGGATGGTTCTAAACTGAGGTTTTCTCCTCCCAGGGCCTGCTGCTCCACAGTTCGCATTGATTCCGGGAGACGCCAGTGGTCCCCCACACTCCGCACTCCTAACTTTATTAATAATAACAGTGGCGATAGTGACTGCCACTTGGGATGGTCACATGATGCCAGGTACTTCTCATTTCAACCTCATACCCAGCCCATGCTATAGATTTTATGACTCAACTTCTTTTATGTTTGAGTAAACTGAGGCTCAGAGAGATTAGGTATGTTATCCCAGGTGCATAGCTACGAAGTGATAGGGACAGGATTCAAATCAACAGCTGTTTGATTCCCTAGCTCTTAACGACGCTCGTTACTATGACCCTGCTGGGGTTTCCTCTGGTTGCTTTTTCGAGGCTTCCTCGTCCTTCCAAACATCTGATTCAACAGAGCAGAAGCACACAAGGTGCTTTCAAGGGCAGAGAACAATTTACAGGCTATAGAAGGACAAGGAAAGGACCATGGGTCTTCCAGGACTTCCAGTGGGAGACATAACAGATCTGTGGAGCGAAACTGTAGTAACATACTTTGTCGGGTGGGGAGTTGGGGGGCGGATGGGCATGGAGCTCATGGAGGGGTACAGGGGAAACGGGACTGACCAACCCACACTGAGGCATCAAGTCCCTCCCTAAGGGACTCACTGTGGATCCTCTGGCTTGAATCATTCCCTTTTATAGCAGAATGGGGTGCTTACCCCCAGGCATCCTGTACTAGTAATGGCCCATAGTAAGGCACAAGGGCAGTGTCGCCAGCTTGCTTTGAAGGTAGCAGTCGGTCCTGAACATGGCAGCACAGACCGAGGACTTTAAGACTCCCTGCTTGCTTACAGATGCTCCAGGTCTGAGTAAGTCCTGAAAGATAAACTTCGAGATAAAGGCCATAACATACTTAAGGGCTACTTAAGGTTTGGCTTCAGTTAAAAACAATCAGAAGTCCCCTGCCACCTTCTCAAGATGTTTAGCTCATTTCCTCACTGAGCGGCACTGGCAGGATAGAGGATGTTGGTGAGAGAAGGTCTGGGAACAAGACAGTTTGTCCAACGCCATGAAAAGAAACCCTTTGAAGATTTGGAGGAGGTCAGAGAATTCGTGTGTCTTCCATCTTCCACTATCCCCCCCCGGGGAAGCAGTAGAGCAATTTTTCTCTCTGTTGAAGCTCATGGTTCTCAGCCCGGGCTTCACATTTGAATCAGTTGGGGGACTTTGTCAATCTACCCCGGCCTTGAAACCCACCACCCCAAAATCTCCTGGGGTGTGGTCCAGGTACTGTAATTTTTATAAGCTCCCCAGAGGACATTACTGCTCTAGAATTCCACAATCAGAAACAAAAGAACCAACAGAAGTGTCCAATTAAACTTTCTACCCTTCTGGTGCGTTTGGAAGGGAAACAGTCATCATAAGTTACTTTTAAAGAGGGGAAGAGAGACAGAGAGAGGAGAAGCAATTTGTCAAGATGGAGGGCTGGTGAGGGCAGGGCTGGGGTAGGAGGTGCCTCCTTTTCTTTTTGCTCTCACACATCCTTTTTTTCTGGCGGTATATTACAATATCAGTAGTCCAGTCGGCTTTGCTTTCTATGTTCACAGGCAGGAGGTCTCTACTCCTTCCCCAGCATGACCTTTCCAATGAGAACTATACTATGGTTTTAATGTCTTTCCTGGTAAGGAAAATCCACATCTTTCTTTTCTAAACCTCAGCTCTTTGCAAGCCCAAGCAGTGGGTCATGTGATGTCTGCATCTGCTTAGGAGCAGCCAGGGACCACATTCAGTGCATTCTGGACAGAGTGGAACACATGCATATGCAGTGAAAACACATTCAGACCTACCCCGGTCTCAGCTTTCCATGGAGCTGTAAACCCAGCATGTCTGCGATTGAATCTACAGAAGTCAATTCTTTAAGAGCATGGAACTCAGTCTCCCAGCGGGCCTGGCCTGGAGAGGCTGCCCAAATTCCTGCGTGCTTAAAGGTGCACTCGTGTTTCTTGATTTAACTGGGTCAGTTTTGTTGTTTATTTCTGCCATTCAGTTTCAGGGCCGAGCTGGCAATTTCCGGAGAGCGAGGGCTCTGAGTGACCTGGGCAGGTGTTCAGTAACCCCCTGGGAGTGTTATTGAATTTCGTTCCTCCCCCAGCCTCCCGGTTTATGTATGAGTTGTTATATGACCGAATTCTATTTTTAACTGCCAACGTGCTCTGTTCCACTGGAATCATGTTCTCTAGACACTGCATTATGCAAGCCAGCTCTAGGGTTTGCCAGGAGCGCTCAGCTAAACCGTGACAATTCCCAGCCGTAATCACTGAGACACCCCCCCCCCGCCCCGCCCTGCCCCAGTGATGCAAACAGCAGGCTTCCTGGCTGCAGAATCCAGTTGCAGTTATGTTTAGGACCTGTCTGGCTCTACCTGAGGAGAAAGTCCTGTCTGGCCACTTCGATCAGCCTCTCTTATCTTGTCTCCTGCCTAACCCCAGAATAAATCCCACAGGTCTTGGTGGGGGAGGGCTTTCACAAGGCTGCCGGTGAAGATGGAACTTGAAAGCAATCCTAATGAGGGGCAAGCATTGTAATGCTCATTGTAACGGTCTCCTCCAGCTGCAAGCAGCAGAGGAGAAAAAGGGGTTTAGATGGAGGGTTTCCAGTGGAGAAACCACTGTCATGGAAGTGTTCCTGTTCAGTCCTTCATTATCCTAAAGGGAGTAGGTTAGATGAAGTCCCAGGTTGTTTTCTTTGGGCTAATCAGAGAGAATTGGTCTTTGAGAACTATGTAGAGCCTCGGGGTTTTCCCTCTGACTTCTTCTTCTTCTTTTTTAATTAATTTCTTTTTCAGTGTTCCAAAATTCATTGTTTATGCACCACACCCAGTGCTCCATGCAATATGTGCCCTCCATAATACCCATCACCAGGCTTACCCCCCCCATTCCCCCCCTCCAAAACCCTGACTTCTTCTGTAGGACTGGCATCTGGCTTATCCAAGATGACCTAGAGAAGGGGCGGGGCCTAGGTCAGACACTCCCAGCAGTCTCTGTAGGGAGAATGTTAGTATCAGTCAGGATTCCTTGGTGGCAAGCAATAGAAACCAATCCTCTAATAAGAGTGAACCTCCTTGGGTGCCTGGGTGGCTCAGTTGTTGAACATCTGCCTTCCACTCAGGTCATGATCTCAGGGTCATGGGAGCGAGCCTGGCATTGGGCTCCCTGCTTGGTGGGAAACCTGCTTCTCCCTCTTCCACTCCCCCTGCTGTGTTTCCTCTCTCCTGGTGTCTTGGTCAAATAAATAAAATCTTAGGGGGGGGGAAGAATGAATCTCCTTAAGAAGAAAAGGACTTTTTAGAAAATAAGTTCTATGAGAACAGGGCTACCTTGTGCATAGCTGCCTCCCTGGCAGAGCAGACCCTGAACCTAGTAGGTTCTCAGTAAAAGTTTGTGGCCTGAAAGAAGATATGGGGGAGCAAATAATTTTTAGGAAAGACTGAGAACCAGTTTCAGAAAAGGAGCAGAAGGAAATGAATGCTTTCCAGCCACTCTTACGTTTTTGAATGTGTATGCCCGTGCATCAAAATCCAGAGGAAGAGAGGGAGAGTGGAGTTTTTCAGAGAAAAACGGAACCATTGGAATATACACAGAAAGGGGTGGGGGAGAGGTAGAGGGAGAGAGAAAGAATTATGACGAAGCATTGGCTCACACAATTGTGGAGGCTAGCAAGTGCAACGTGCAGGGGCTTTGGAGTTGGGGTTGGAGACCCAGGAAGAGCTGATGTTTCACTTCAAGGGCCATCAGGCAGGAAGAACTGCTGTTGCACATGAAGCCCAAAGACAGTTTGCTGGATAATTCTCCCCTACTCAGGGGAGGGTTGGTCCTTTTGCTAGATTCAGACCTTTAACGGATTGGGCAAGCACCAACCACATATGATTAAAATGTTAATCTCATCCAAAATTGCCTTTGCAGAAAATTCCAGGATAATAGCTGGGCATCCCATTGCCCAGTAGACACATTAAATTAGCCATCATAGAGAGGAGGAGAGAGAGAGAGAGAGAGAGAGCGAGAGCACACATCTGGCCTAGTTTGAATTATAGGACCATCCCTTTGGCCAGTAGAAGGCAAGATGTTCTGTTGGGTAATTCCAGAGACTTTGCACAATGGAGCAGAACTTATTTCCCAAAGGGAAAGTGGGGAGCTATTACCAGGAGAAAGGGGAATGGATACTGGGAAGCCACAAGCCAAACAGCTGGCTCCTCTTTAAGGAGGAGCTTCTGTGTGGGTTAACAGCAAAACACATCTCTCCGCTTTGACTTCATCTTTCAGCTCCTCTTCTCTGGGTGAAAGGGAAAGCAGGTGGGATGGGGAAAGAAATAATTTCTGTCCCTTTGCTCTTTACCTCCATCATGAGTAGATTAAACTATCTGAGGGTAGGCCATCAGCTTCAGACCCTCACTTTTTTTTTTTTTAAAGATTTTATTTATTTGACAGAGACAAGTAGGCAGAGAGGCAGGCAGGGTGGGGTGGAGCAGGCTCCCCACCAAGCAGAGCCCGATTCGGGGCTCGATCTCAGGACCTAAGATCATTACCTGAGCTGAAGGCAGAGACTTTAACCCACTGAGCCACTCAGGCACCCCAGGCCCTCACTCTTTTTTTTTTTTTTTTTTAAAGATTTTATCTATTTATTTATTTGACAGACAGAGATCACAAGTAGGCAGAGAGGCAGGCAGAGAGAGAGAGAGAGAGAGGGAAGCAGGCTTCCCGCGGAGCAGAGAGCCCGATGCGGGACCCGATCCCAGGATCCTGAGATCATGACCTGAGCCGAAGGCAGCGGCTTAAACCACTTAGCCACCCAGGCGCCCCCCAGGCCCTCACTCTTAATGCTTTGTTCTAACACTTCAGTGCTCAAATGCTGGGTCACTGAAAATTCTCCCCAAACTATAAAGAGTGCTCATAAGACAGCTTTGCCCCAGAAGAGTGTGAATCTGTTGTATTATGTGTATTTTACTTCTTTTTCATTCTTTACAGGTGTCATATAGCTGTGGCTGTGGCTAACCTTTCTGGAATTAAAAAGGCACCCATTCCTCAATGCTTTACATCCATTGCTCAGAAATTCTCGTAATGGACTGATTTTTTTAGAACATGATGCTACTATATACAAGAATATTGTTGCAATAAGTCTCACATGCATACAATGTCAATGATGCCTCCCTAGGTGTAACACTCTTGTGCAGTGTACAACCTGACCACCCATACATAGTAGGCCTGAATAATCAAGGAAGAGGTAGACCACCAGAGGCCAGGAAAGCACGATTTGTTTGGTGTTCTTGTGAATGGTGTGTGTGTGTGCGTGTGTGCGTGCGTGCACGTGCAGACAACGTGGTGCAGGGAAGGGGTGTTCCATTTCTTTGGGTTTTGACCAATAGCTGAGCCGCTGATCAGATTCAAGATAGAATTATGAGTCTAAGTCTCCTCTGGCATGGCAAGTTCACCATAGCTCCCCAAAACCTGCCTGCAAGTAATTAGGGGCTTCTGTTCTCCTCCCAGGAGAGTTCCTAGGAGACGTACATAGCTCAGATCAGACCAGCAGGGAGAGTCAATGACAGATATTGCCACTCAAAGGCACATCCTCTGTGATAATCTTTTTCAGAGGTTTGTAAACCTGACCTCTGATTAGCATGAATGGACGGACTCATTGCAAATTCCATGGATTCATGGTGGGGTAGGCAAGATCAAGTCCAAAATAAAAGCAGATAAGATAAACATAAGAGAAATTCTAATGTGGCTTCCCCCATATCTCAAAGGATTATATTACACACATGCTCAGACCTGCTACCCATTTTTATAAATAAAGTTTCATTGGAACACAGCCACAACTCACTTGTTTATGTATTGTCCATGGCTGCTTTCATAATCCAGTGGCAGAGCTGAGTAACTGCCACAGAGACCATTCTGTCCCCAAAGTCTAAAATACTTCTCTGACCTTTCACAAATATGAAACCCAGCCCAGGCTCTGGGCAGCCAGTATTGATTTTTCCGTGTTGGAAATGAAAGGTAAAACTTGTTTGCCATCCCTGCTCTACACTTAAGCTAGTGTTTGGAGAATAGTTCTCTGTGCTAAGGAGGCCAAGTTAGGCCTTGCTTTCTTTTCTGGCTATCTAATCTCCGCTAGCTTTGTTAGAAATCTAATCCATCTGCCACAAGGGATGGAAGGGCAGAGAAGCAGGTGTGGATGAAACTGTCCTACACGGTATGGTCAGCAGCATCTATCCCCTCATCGGCCCCTCTGGGACTTGCCCCCCGGTGGATGTGCGCCCTTCTGTGCACCATTAACACCAAAGGCCGGACTAGAGGGAGGCAAAGATGCTGCCCATCATCAAAGAGGCATTGGAATCTGTGTCAAGATGTTTGGATTTTTTAAGAGGATTTTTTTTTTTTTTAAATTTCAGGTTTGAGGCGGCTGATGGGGCAGGAACCGAAATGGCTTAGTTTCTGCTAATCCTAACAATTGCCAACTCTAAGGACACTCCCTTATGCCTTCCGCTTTGGCTTCGGCCTTTGGAGGTGGGAAGGGAGATAAGGAGTGGGAGCTGCGAAAAGAGGGGAAGAGAAAAGGTAGGCAGAACGAGGGGGTAATGATGTTCTGAAATTCTGAGTGTTGAAATACGAAGAGGTGGCCGAATCTGATCAGCTTAATCAAGTGCCCCACCCCACCCCCGTCAGGTCCCACAACCATCACAAACCGTGAGGGAGCAGCCGAGCCCTTCGTGGGGCTCTGAGCAGGAGGGCTGAGAAAGGGGTCGGGGAGGAGCCAGCGGTTAGGCCCCGCCCCCGCCCGCCTGGTCCCGCCCCCTCGCGCCAGCGCGGAGCCCCCGCTCCCACTCCCACAGCAGCGCTCAGAGCAGGGAGCGGGGATTAAAGCGGCCGCCACCGGCTCCGCGCGGGTCTGCGGAGCTGGGGTCACGAGGGCCGGGTCTGGTCCTATCGAGCAGGCTGCAGCACGAAGAAGGCCCGGCAAGTGGCGGGCACCCCGAGACCCTGGCCGCGGCAGCAGCGAGGCGTCCCCACGGCTTCGCCGGGAAGATGTGAGTAGAGCCAGAGCCGGAGCGGGAGCCGGTGCAGGGGTGTTGCGTTTCCCGATGGAGGGCTGGCGGCGTGCGCACGTGAGTACTGTGGTCTCGCCGATGCTGGGCTTCGCGGAGTTCAAGGTCGCCCACTTGCGCTTTCTTTCTTCGGTCTTTGTTTTTATGTCTGCGACCCCTTTGGTGGGAACCGGGGCTTTTCCATTCCAGAAGGCTCTTTGGAGCCGTTAAGTCAAGGCAGTTTTGGCTTTCTAGCCACAGAGGTGGTCCCTGTCGGGAGAGAGAGCTTTTAGATGCCCTGCGTGTGTGTCAAAAAGGCAGAGTCCTCATGGCTCCATGCTGGCAAGCATGCGTCAGGCTTGCTGATGCGGCCGGTAACCTCAGGAGACGAGCTGCTGTCTTCCCCAGACAAAGACCAGGCTTGCTTGCTATAAAAGCCGTGGGACCCCCCGAGCTCAGTGTCCCTGCGCTGTGGTGCATACACGCAGGGTGCGGGGTAACCTTCTGGGTGATGCTGTCCGGCTGCTCGCGTGACACTCGGGGTGAGGAGGACCCGCGCAGACACGGACGTTCGTGCTGGGGGCTGCGCTGTGAGTAGTAAAATCTCTCGACTCTGACCTATCTGGGCGAACTTACTAGCTTGAAAGTGGGGTTAAATCTAAGTTCAAAAAGGGTGGACATTTGGTTTCCATAAATGGACCCAAATAGGGCTTCTGTAAAACACTTTCTTGGGGATTGGTGTGGATCTCGGAGAGAAAATAGTGTGCCTTTCTCCAAGTTTGCCAATTGTGTACACCATGATCGGGCAGCTGGAAATGCAGGGGTTTGACTCTTACTTTATAAATGTAGTTGTTGCACCTGTTCTTACCCAGATCTCCCTTGAGGGCTTGGGCCCGCTGTCAATTGTAATTATTAACCCGGATTCAAATGTTCACCTGATGTGTGCTGTCCCTCCCTCAGGTTAGCTCTCATCTCCACCTGTTGGTGATGAGAACCACTCCCCTTCTCACTTTTTCCTGTCGGCTGGGGAAGTGTGTTTAGGTGCAAGCAATTTTCTCTTAGTTCTGAGAGCAGGCTAACCGGAGCTTAAAGGGGATGCCACGTAGAGCGAACATTTTTGTAGCCTGGAGCCTCGACAGCCTAGGGTCTATGTCCCCAGGCACTGAAACTGCCATGGCATTGAACTTGTGTCTGAATGGCTCAGCGCTTGCCTCTGCCAGGACACTAGCTATACAAATGGCCCCTTCTACCCTGTACCTAACTTGCAAGTAAACTGAGCCCATTGGATGCGCTGCCTGGGTGGTGCCGCTAGATGGGGCTCTATTTAATTTCCAGCAGTATGGGGTGGTGGTTTTTACTGGTTTTTACTGCGGAATTCCGGTCCCAGGTTTTCTGTAACTGAGACTTCAGTACTATGTGGAAAAACTCCAGAGGTTCATTTGAGATGTCCTGACTCCTGTTTGTATGTAGACACAACTATAAAATCTATATTTTGTTGGTGGGGATGTCATTTAGTACATTGTTCGCCCAGGGGCGGAGTGAGTCCTGTTGGACTTCACTTGCTCTGGAGTGTGTCTTTTTGTACTTTGCACAAGAGGGCCGCATGTCCATCCTAATGCTGGCTCTGGTTTGGGGCCACCAGGAAAAGGCCAAAAGAATCCCAAAGTCGCAGGCTTCTCCCCTGTCACCTCCCCACCCCCACCCAATCACTGAATCAACACCAGCAAGCATCCACCTTGAAATTCATTGGTAGATGAGAGAAAATGAAAACCTCACCTTGCTCTCTTGGGTTTTATTACTCACCTGAATGAAATTCCTTGATGATGAATGAGAAAATTAAGGAAAAGCTCTAAGGGAGGGGAAACAGGAGAAACTTCATTCTAGGTGCATGGATTGATGCCTCTGGCCTGGGCTGGGGTCCAGAACTCTGTGTGTGTGTGTTTGTTTGTTTGTTTGTTTGTTTTCTGTGTCCCTGAGTCAGTTTCCCTACCCCCAAGTCTCAGTGTCAAGACAGGACACTGTGCTCTGAACCCTCCTACCCCATCCCTCGTTCTGATGTCCTCTATGTATGTTGTGCCTTGGACTCTAGGCCCTGGATATAGCAAGGAGAGGAGATTTTTCGCCTTCCTTCAGGTAGTTTACAGGCTGGGAGAATACGAATTACCTCTCTGGTAGGATGGGCACATTTCCAGAAAGAAACAAATACTTCAGCTTATTCCACGGACACTGGAGCTCAGGGTCTGGTGAAAAGTCCCAATCTCTTTGCAGTAAGGCCAGTGGAAATCCACAGAGGCTTCAGCCTACTATTTCATTTCAAAGAACTTCTTCTCCCAGGCAAACATGGTGGATAACAATGAGGAATTTCAGGCCAGATTTTTATTTTTTCCTGCAGAGTGTCTTTGACATTTATTTTTTACTTTTAAAGATTTTGCTTATTTATTAGAGTGAGAGAGAAAGAGAGAAAGATGACAAGTAGGCAGAGAGGCAGGCAGAGAGAGAGGGGGAAGCAGGCTCCCCACTGAGCAAAGAGCCCCATGCGGGGCTCAATCCCAGGACCTTGAGATCATGACCTGAGCTGAAGGCAGAAGCTTAATCGACTGAGCCACCCAGGCGCCCCTGTCTTTGACATTTATTTTAACTCTTGTGAATTCTAACACCCATATAGAAAAATATATTAACAGTAATGTGTACTTTAACTTTGTAAAATATAAAACAAGACTGGGAGGGAACTTTGTGTCAGGCTCCCTTCCCCCCACCCCCAGCTTATGATTTTTCTTTCTCTCTCAAATAAATAAAATCTTAAAAAAAAAAACTTGAAACATAGGGGCGCCTGGGTGGCTCAGTGGGTTAAAGCCTCTGCCTTCGGCTCAGGTCATGATCTCAGGGTCCTAGGATCGAGCCCTGCATCAGGCTCTCTGCTCCTCAGGGAGCCTGTTTCCTCCTCTCTCTCTGCCTGCCTTTCTGCCTACTTGCAATCTCTGGCTGTCAAATAAATAAGATCTTAAAAAAAACCAAAAAACAACAAGAAAAACCCCTTGAAACATAAAGAATAAAAGAACACCCACATACCTACCACTAAGTCAATAATTATTAACACTTTGGCATATTTGCTCTTTTATCCATATCTATCATCTGTTTTGTGGGTGTGAATTACATGAAAACAGCAGTTGTGAGGACACTTTTCAATATTTCAACATAATTCTACTAAGAAAAGGTATTTTACTATTTAATCACCCTATTCAAGAAAATTAATATATAATTTTTAATCCATAGTCAAATTTCCCAAGTTGACCCAAAAATGTCTTTTATGGCTAGGTTTTTGAAATCTGGACCCACTTAAAGTTTATACATCACATTTGCTTGTATTTTTCGTCTCCTGTTTTTATGATCTTGACCTTTTAAAAAGCCTAGGCTGGTTGTCTTAAAGGCTCTCATTCTGCATTTGTCTGCTCTGTCTTCTTGGTGTTTCACCTGCTCTCTGTTATTTCCTATAAACTGGAAGTTAGGGCTAGTGGACTCATTAGATGAGTCTTGTTGTGGTTTTAATTCCTGTCTGTTGGATTTCTAATGAGATTGAGCACTTTTTCATATACTTGCCATTTCGAGCTCTTCTCTAATGTGCATATTCAAGTAGCTTGCCCATTTTTCTACTGTTATCTCTTTTTCTTATTGATTTGTGGTTTTGTTTTTTATTCTACACATGTGTAGAAATGTGTTCTCCCACTCTGTCGTTTGCATTTTTACTCTTATGAAGATGCTTTGAATAGTTTTAAAATTTAATATCCAATTTATCTAATGTTTCTGTGACTTATTACAGGAAACTTTCCTGAGCTGGGGTCCAAAAAAAAATTTCTTGTAGATTAGATCCAGTTATGAAAGGCAACTGAAGGGGTTAAAATCCTCCTGGAAGGGTTTCTGTGTATGGTGTGTGGCATAGGCCAGGTTTCATTTCTTCCCCACAAAACTATTTATTAAAAAGAGTGTCGGTGCATCTGGGTGGCTCAGTGGGTTAAAGCCTTTGCCTTCGGCTCAGGTCACGGTCCCAGGGTACTGGGATCGAGCCCTGCATTGGGCTCTCTGCTCAGCGGGGAGCCTGCTTCTCCCTCTCTCTCTGCCTGCCTCTACTTGTGATCTCTGTCTGTCAAATAAATAAATAAATAAAATCGTTAGGGAAAAAAGAGTGTTCTTTCCTGAGTGTCCAGTGTTACCTGCACCCATAAACCAAGGGCCCCTACGAGTGGGTATGTTTGGAAGATGGCCATTCCATTGGTCTATTTTGCTATCATCGGACCAACACATTTTCTTATTGTAGCTTTGTACAGTGTTGACATCCAACTGTGCAAGTTTTCCTCTGTATTACTTCAAGAAAGACTTGACTAAGATTTTGACATTTTGTCTAAGGACTGACTCAAACCTCCCTTTTGGAATGAGTAGCATGGGGCTAGGATTCTTTTGGGGGCTGTGTTCTTTTTTTTTTTTTTTTTTTAAAGATTTTATTTATTTATTTGATAGAGAGATCACAAGTAGGCAGAAAGGCAGGCAGAGAGAGAGAGGAAGGGAAGCAGGCTCCCTGCTGAGCAGAGAGCCCAATGTGATTTGGGGCTTGATCCCAGGATCCCGAGATCATGACCTGAGCCGAAGGCAGAGGCTTTAACCCACTGAGCTACCCAGGGGCTGTGTTCTTGGACGTGACTTGCCAACTTCCCAGTTGGTCCTTCCCAGGGGCTTTCCCATCCGTGGCTTAAAATCTGATTTGATCCCATGGAAGTCCGATATTTGGAATCCCTATATTTGTTACATTCTGTTTCTTGGAATAGCCTGAAATGTAGCAATTGAATCTGAAATAGTTTATGACTTTTCTAAGAGAAATCACCTGATACTTGGAAATGGGTGACGGAGTGGCTGTTTTAACTCTTCTTTTGGGGCCTGCATCCTGGAGAGAGAATGAACTCTGGAGTCTGATTTTTTTTTTTTTTAAGATTTTATTTATTTATTTGATGGATACAGATCACAAGTAGGCAAGAGAGAGGAGGAAGCAGGCTCCCTGCTGAGCAGAGAGCCCGATGTGGGGCTTGATCCCGGGATCCTGGAATCATGGCCTGAGCCGAAGGCAGAGGCTTTCACCCACTGAGCCACCCAGATGCCCCTGCAGTCTGATTTTTGGGTTCAGTTTTAGGGTGTATCATTTACTAGCCTATATCAATTACCAGCCATGGTCTCTGGGCAAGTAAGTGAACCTCCCTGGCCTCAATTTCCTTATCAGTAAAATGGGCTATTAGTATCTACATCATGGGTGTTGACAGGGCTTAAATGAGATCTAGATAGTATGTGAAAGGGGCCTGGCATCGAATAAGTGCTTGGTAAATGTTAGCCATTATTATTCTTGAGAGGAATTTCTCTTTCCTCCAAGGGCTTTGAGACTCACCAAGGAGAATGACAAAACAACATTCCTTTTGCTTTTCTGAGATGCAGGAGGCTTTCTTTACTCCTTGCAAACTCTACAGGGTGTTCCTGATATTGTCACCTGCCTCTCAGCAAAGTGAAGGGAAAACAGTTTATTTGTGTCCTTGGCTGAAAATCAATTTTATACTCAACTCCTTTAGTTCTTTGAACCTAACATTTTCGAGGTCCCAGATACTGCAACTGGGGAGAGTCAGAATCACGCCCAGGGTCCTGTCCTAGATCCATTCCACAGCAGTTTAAAATCTGCCTTTGCCAATTCACTGCTGTAGAGGGCTTTTTACCACCCTGTGGACCTCTCTCAGGTCAAGGGTGTGTGCACACCGCCCCAAGGAGAGTTGGGTTCTTAGGGCTGCTGTACATCACAGGGAAAAACTTCTGGTTTATTGGCTCAGCAACCAAAATGAAAAAGCCCAGTGTAGTGGAGCCAAGAGTTGATGCCTCTAGTAGACCTGGAAACACCCAGACAGGGAGGAACCTCCAGAGCACACTGGATGGGGCAAAGGTCTGGGGAAGAGTTGAGCCATGTGGTCTTGGGAAAGTTGAGGGGTTGGGGTGGGGGACCCTCAGGAGACAGTTGGTGTTAGGTTAGTCTGCACCCCTAGGGACAGCCAGCCAATCTGCCACTGCCCTAAGCCATGCCAATGGATAGCAGTGTAGAGAAGTGGCTTCTGCTGTCCTGGCCCCAAGGCCATCTTCTGAATAGCATCACCACCTCAAAAGCCTTTCTAAAAACAGGAAAGTGGGGATATGGGAGTCTTAGGTCTAGTACCCGTGTGGAGCAGGACAGGGGCAGGCCACCCTTGTTATACTGAAATGGAAAAATGTCTGTGATGTGTTCTAAAGAGGTTGCAATGACAGTTGCGTAACTGTACCTATAATGTGATCCCATCTAATAGTAAATACATGTTTGTGTAGATGACTGTCACAAAGGACCTGGGTGGTTACTTCCATGGGATTCAACGTACTTGGGGTAGAATTGTTGTCTTTAAAAAATTATATCTATTTTCTCTGTTTCTCTGCAGATTTTCCTGGTTAAAGGAGTTTTTGTATTTTGTAATTAGAATTTTAAAAAAGGAAGGTCACTGGGATTGTCTCTCTTAACCTAACTAGCTGGAAATAGAGGGGAGGAAGTGAATTAGTGAATTACCATTAGAATCAGCATTTATGATCATTTGCCACTCATACACATAATAAGTATCATGTATTTATACATCTGTAACCTGTAACCCTCCACATGTTAGTCACTAACCGGTTGCTAAAATAGAAGTTTCTCTCTAGTTTGGGGACATAGCCGAAAGATTCCCTTGGCCCCCTGACTCAAAGGTTCTGGCTGAGGTTCTTTCCATAGCAGCATGGGGGAAAAATCACAAGAGCTCTGTCTGGATTGGAGAGAGGCAAGAGGGCATTTTTCTTTCTGATTTTTGTCAGTGTCTCACAGTGACATAGCCTTGGTCAGGGATGGCCCCTCCCTATTGTGGGGATCAATGTCCGTGCCTTCAGAAAAGTAGGGATTTATTCTCTCAAGAAGGAGGGAGGAGTCCGGAGCTGATATGGTAATACCTGAAGGTTGTTAGTACTCAGGGTCCTCCTGTCTCTGACCTGACTCTTGGCCACTGAGCTCACAAGACCATGGTTGGACCTTCAGCCGTCCATCCTTGTTTCAGCTGCAGTTGGAGGAAAGGTGGTGACGTGTCTTCCAAGAAGCCTCACCCAAGGCTTGCCCTCCTCTGGATGTCACCCGGTCTGCCCAAGAGGCTCTAAATATGGTTTATTTTTCTTCTCTTTATATGTATATTTATATGTTTATGTATTTACTCATTTATGTGTGTATCTATACAGAATCTGGCACATTAAGAGTTCTGCTACTAAAAAAAAGAAAGGATTGTGGGCAGGCAACAAGCAGTCTGTCTAAAGCTCTACTTTTTTTTTTTTTATTGCTTGAAGTTCATAATTTTATATGTGCTTCAAGGATTTCAGGATCAGACTGGATTTTTAAAAACTGGAAAACCAAAGGTGCTGTAAAGACTCCCATGGGAAGGTCTGCTCACCAACCAGGATGGTTTTCTTGCTGCGGTTGGTTGGCCAGCTCTCCGGTTCACTGTGAGGGCTCAGCATAGCAGATCCGCAGCTCGAGGGGAGTGCACAGCTGTCTCATTATAGCTGACCCCTGGAACCGAGCCCCAGAGCAAAAGGTTCTTGTCATCCCCGGTATTTCCCTCTGTCCCTGTATGGCTGGGCTCACTGGGGTTCTTTTGGTAGTCACTAAAGTCACCGACATGCTTGGCATTGGAGTTTTCAGAGGGAACCCTGTACCCTTCTGAGGATGAGGAAGTCCATGAGCAGTGAGACCCAGAGACCCCCCAGTGGCCCGAGATGGGCTTTTTGTAAGACAAATGCTTTGAGTGAAAATGTCGTGGAATTATCTTTTCAAACACGTACTCTTTAAACTTTGAAATAAAATTTGTGCTAGTTTGTTAGCTGGGCCTGAAGCAAGGATGGTCTTCCAAAACCTGAGTGGGTCAGCGTCTCACTAGAAAGGACCTGCTGATCTGGCTCTCTGCTCGGCAGGGAGCCTGCTTCCTCCTCTCCCTCTCTCTCTGCCTGCCTCTCTGCCTGCTTGTGATCTCTCTCTGTCAAGTGAATAAATAAAATCTTAAAAAAAAAAAAATGTAAAAAAAAAAATGTAAAAAAAAAAGAAAGGACCTGCTGACTTACAATTAGTTAAGGTAGGGGCAGCTCACAGAAGAGAACCCACAGCTGCCACAGCTGCCTCAAAAACTGGCCCTGTTCTCAGAGAACAAAGGGGAAATTGCCTCTGGGGGAATCCTGGAGGGAAGCAGCATTCAGCAATAAGGTGGTGTTCCAGGATGCTGGTTTTGTGTCAGGAGAAAGATTGCTTCTGGATATTTCATAAAAGGAAATGGAGCCCTCTGATTCCCTACCTCCAACCGCTGCAGTCTAAACTTTAGACAAGTGCAGATCCCACCGGGGCTGTGGTCTCTCTGGGATCCAAGAGGCTTGTGGAGCACACTAGCTTTGCTTAGTCTCTAACTCTGGACACCTGCTTCGGAATGAGAGATTTTCCCAGGTCCTGTCCTGACAGCCTAGAAATGGATCTTGGAGCCCCGCGGCAGGTTGCAGCCCTTCCCTTGACTCTCTGCTGCCCTCTGATGGAATGGAGCTGCCAGCACCACTAGAATTTACCGTCGGAGCATTCTAGGGCTCTTGGCCGATTCTTGATACTCGCAGAGAATCTGACAAGCAGGTTACAGACTTCAGTGACTTACTTGTAACTGAATCCTAAGTTACAATCAATGATGTATTATCACAGAATGAGCAACAAAGCAATAGTAAAGAGCAACCGATGAAGATAATTAAGTCAACTTAATTATTAACCAAGAAAGAAAAGACATTTCTTGTACTTAAGGCGGGAGGGGGGTGATGCCTGTTGATGAATGCACTAAAATATTGTGCTCATCCTTTACGCATAGAACAAGTTAGACAGTTTTCCCTCAGTAGTGAGTTTATAATCCTATCATCAAGGATGGGAAGGGAAGTAATTATAAAATGAGATGGATTAAGGCAAACCACACAAAGAGTAGCAGGTAGTGATGGGGCTCTGATGAGAGCGGGCTCTGATTCAGTTAGCCATCAGGGAAGGCCTCCAAAATGCAGAGAATGTGGCTGGCTGTGAGGAAGGGTGCTCCATCAAAGGAAGAGCTGGAACAAGGTCTAGAATGGAGGGAAGATGGAGAGGGATCAGGGAATGGTCGAGTGTGTGCAGAGATGAGAGCGTATAAGGCTTGGCACGGGAAGGCTGGGGAAGGTAGGTAGGAATTTAGTCTTTTACCCCCTTTATTCTATATTGTGGCACTGTTGGAAGTTACTTACTGTTACTGTGTGTGTGTGTGTGTGTACACACAAGTATAAAAGACATATATATATATATATATATATAGATCTGTACTCATGTTAGTAAAAAGAGTGGTATGCGGTTTCCTTGGGCTTCTTGGAGACTGATACCGAGATCTATCAAATGCTTCATGTGGAACTGGATCAGTAAAGACTGTGATACAGTAATTGGGGGATGGATCATTTTTTCCCCTGCCTTTTCCTTTTTAATTGTAGAATAATACCAGATATGAAAATTACAGAAAAGTGAACATCTAAGGGTGTTATTCTAGATACTGTAGTTTGGCAGTATCCCCCTTGCCCAGCCTCTTAAAAATGATTGACATTTCCTTCGAGTCACTCTACAGGTGCTCCCTCCATCCTTTTATTTTACTTAACATTTATTGGTAGCCCAGGGCACGTTGACGTGGGCAACTTGACCTGTGATTTGGATCTTGTGATTGTGCATGCGTGTGCATGTCATCTCTTGTGTTCCCCTGTGTCTCCTGCAGACTTAAAGCTGAATCACACTTGGTTTGAGCCTTTTGGCAAGATGCTAGGTGATGAGGCTTCTTTTATCTCATAACCTCTGACTGTGATGTTTGCAGCCATTGACTCTCAATGTCTAGATCTACTAATTCACTGGGCTTTGAGAAATGGTGACATTCTAAAACTATTGTTTCCTTTTCATTTCATTTATTAGTTAGACTACATCTGTAAGGAGATGATTTCCCATGGCAGGAGTTCTCTAGAGAAGGCCATGCCAATATCCTATGCAATCCTGGGATACTCAAACCATCCTACTCAAGCCTGACCCCTTAGAAGTCTGCTCTCTCAGGACTTTACAGAGCCCAAGTTGTCCCTGGAGACATTGGTCCACTTGGCATTGGACACTTGTAACAACTAGAATCAAAGGGCCCTTACCCTTCCTGGTGACCCCCTCCCTGGAGTAGAATATCTGTTTCTGTTCATCTACCAGACTAGATCATCTGCGCGATCTTCCAGTTGAAAAACTCCAAAACGTTAGGTAAAGGTTGTAAAGATGTGTTGTTCAGCCTCTCTAAGATATGTAGAGTTCATAAAAGGAAAAAGGAAAGCAGGAACCTTATAATGACAAAGCTGGCTTCTGCACAGATGGTTTCTGCTGAAGTGTGGAGACTGTGAGCTTCCTCTTTGATAGCTGCAGGGGGCTTGGGGGAGAGGGGTTAAGACTAGGCCATGCAGAAGGTGAAAGTCTATCAGGAGACCATTCTGCGTAAGGATGGGGATCCCACAGACTGCAATCTGCGGGTAAGCTTGAGCAAGAAATAAACCTGATGTGGAGCAGAGGGCAGCAAGGAGACTTGATTATTGCAACCTTGACACCAGCTGGAAGGGATAAAAAATCTCCCCTGAGAATTTGCAGTGACAAGCTGGCTCTCTTGGTTGTGGTTCAAATTTATGTAACCCATGTGGTTCAAAAAAACCTCAAACAGATCATTAAATTTAGAGTGGTTCTCAGTTCACAGTACCTCCAGGGAAACGGGAGAATCAAACATCAGCCTTTTCTGATGGAATGCAACCTTGGCAATGGCTTCAGGAGACTTTCTGTAGGAATTTCTTCACTTGCAAATGAGTGAGTAGTTTCAGATAAAAAATTTTAAAGTTGGGGGTGGGGGATGAGGCACAAGGCTGAGACCAAGTTGAAAAAAAGGTAACAGAAAGAGACCCTAAAGATGTTAGATACCGGAATTATCCAACCTAAAGATAAAAAGGGACGTATTTAATGTGTTCAAAGAAAACTTAAAAATAACATCCAAATAAATTTGAATAGATGGAATTTCTAGCAATAAAAAGTATTAATTGAACATAAAAATCCCAAGTATGGTTTAGATATCAGATTTTAGGTGAAGCTGAAGAGAGAAATAGGGAACTAGAAAATAAATTCAAAGAAATTATACATAATGCAGATCAGAGGGACAAAAACAAAGGAAATTTGAAAGGTAAGACTTGGAGGGAGGATCTACCAGATTCTCTAGCCAGAATTCCAGAAGGGAGACTTGTCAGTGAGGGCAACTTTCAGAGACAATGGCTGAGAGTTTTCCAAATCTGATGGAAGCAACCAATCCTCATATTCCGGAAGCCCAGAAATCTCCACTAGCACAGATAAACAGAAACTTACCACGATACATCAGAGGCAAACCATAGAACACTAATACTAAGAAAAAATAGCTATATTAAAAAGGAACAGCAATTAGAGAAGCTGGATTCTTTTTTTTTTTTTTTTAAGTATGTATGTATGTATTTATTTATTTATTTGACACAGAAAGATCACAAGGAGGCAGAGAGGCAGGCAGAGAGCGGAGGCATGGGGAGCAGGCTCCCTGCTGAACAGAGAGCCTGATGCGGGGCTCCATGCAGGGCTGAAACCCAGGACCCTGAGATCATGACCTGAGCTGAAGGTAGAGGTTTAACCCACTGAGCCACCCAGGCGTCCCATGAGAAGCTACACTCTTAACAGCAAAAATGGAAGCCCAAAGACAATGGCTTAACAGCTTCAATTAGTAGAAAATTCGAACTAGAATTCTGTACTCAGAATATTTCTCAGAATTCTTCTCAAGGGCCACCTGGGTGGCTCAGGTCACAGTCTCAAGGTCTTGAGATTGACCCTCTTTGGGCTCCCCACTCAGAGGGGAGTCTGCTTGAGATTCTTTTCCTCTTCCTCTCCCTTTGATAGGGATTGCATTGTGTTGTATCTCCATATGGCTTTGGGTAGAATGGACATTTTAACAATATTCAATCTTCCAACTGATGAACATGGAATATCTTTCCATTCATTTGTGTCTTCAGTATATTTCAGCATTGTCTTACAGTTTTCAGAGTACAGGGCTTTCACCTCCTTGGTTAAATATATTCTTAGGTTTTTTGTTCTTATTGTAAATGAGATTATGTCCTTCTTTCTCTGGTAGTTATTATTACTGTATAAAATGCAACTGATTTTGTATATTGACTTTTGTATCCTGCAAGTTTACTGAATTCATTTGTTCTAAATTTTTTTTGGTTGAGTTTTTAGGGTTTTCTATATATGGCATGTCATGTGTAAATAATAGTTTTACTTCTTTTAAAATACTTGTTACCATTTTGGATGACTTTTTTTTTTTTTTTGAATGCCTTTTATTTCTTGTCTGATACCTGTGACTAGGCCTCTAGTACAACGTTGAGTAACAGTGATGAGAATGGACACCCTTGTTTTGTTCTTAATCTTAGAGTGAAAGCTCTCACCTCCTCATTGTTAAATATGATGTTAGCTGTAAGCTTGTCATATGAGCCCTTTGACATCATGAGATGTGTTTCTTCTGTGCCCACTTTGTTGAGTTTTTTTTTTTTTAATGAATGGATGTTGAATATTGTCCAATACTTTTTCCTGCATCTACTGAGATGAACTGAAGATTTTTAGCTTTAATTTTGTTAATGTGGTATATCACGTTGATTGATCTCTTGGATACTGAACCATCCTTGCTGCCCTGGAATAAATGTTGTTTGATTGTGCTGAATGATCCTTTATTGTTGAATTCAGTTTGCTAATATTTTGTTGAGAATTTTTCATCAGGGATGCTGGCCTGTAATTTTCTTTCTTTTTCTTTTTTCAGGGTTTTGTTTGGATTTGCTATCAGGGTAATATTGGCCTCAGAGAAGAAATTTGGAACCATTCCTTATCTTCAACTTTTGGGGAATAGTTTTAGAAGGATAGGTATTAATTCTTCTTTAAATTTTTGGTAGAATTCCCTTGTGAAGCTGTTTGGTCTTGGACTAATACAAATTTAGGAGTTTTTGATTACTGATTCAATTTCATTAGTAGTAATTGGTTTGTTCATATTTTCTATTCCTGATTCAGTCTTGGAAGTTTGTATGTTCCTAAGAATTTATCAGTTTCTTCTAGATTTTTGTTCGTGTCTGTGTTTGTAGTAGTATCTGATAATCCTTTGTATTTCTGTGGTGTCCATTCTAACTTCTCTTTTTCTGTCTGATTTTTTGAGTTCTTTTTTGTTAACTTGAGGAGTGTGGCTAAAGGTTTATCAGTTTTGTTTCAAAGAATCATCTCTTGGCTGACTGATATTTTCTACTTTTTTAAATCTTTATTTCATTTATTTCTGCTCTGATCTCTCTTTCCTCTTATATTTGGGCTTTGTTCTTTTTCTAGTTCCATTAGGTATAAGGTTGACTTGTTTGAGATTTCTCTTTTTCTTGAGGTAAATTCTTAGAACTGTTTTTGCTGCATGCCAAAGATTTAGAATGTTGGTCTTTTTTAAAAAAAGATTTTATTTATTTATCTGACAGAGAGATCACAAGTAGACAGAGAGAGAGAGGGAAGCAGACTCCCTACTGAGCAGAGAGCCCAATGTGGGGCTTGATCCCAGGACCCTGAGATCATGACCCAAGTGGAAGGCAGAGGCTTTAACCCACTGAGCCCCCCAGGCACCCTGTTGTGTTTTTATTTTCATTTATCTCCAGGTATTTTTAAAAATTTTCTATTTGATTTATTCATTGAGCAATTGGATATTTAGCAGAATGTTGTTTAATCTCCATGTGTTTGTGTTTTTTCCAGTTTTTTTTTTCCTTGTAATTTTTAGTTTCATACCCTGATGGTTGGAAAAAATGCTTGATAAGATATCAGTCTTGGGACACCTGGGTGGCTCAGTCGGTTAAGCTGTTGCCTTCGGCTCAGGTCATGATCCCAGGGTCCTGGGATGGAGTCCCACATCGGGGTCCTTGCTCGGCAGGGAGCCTGCTTCTCTCTATGCCTCTGCCTGCCACTCTGACTGCTTGTGCGCACTCCCTCTCTCTCTCTCTCTCTGATAAATAAATAAAATCTTAAAAAAAAAGATTTCAGTCTTAAATTTATTGAGACTTGTGTGGCCTATTATGTGATCTATCCTATGTGCACTTATAGAGTATGTGTTTTCTGCTGTTTTTGGATTGTATATTCTGTATATATCTGTTGGGTCCATCTGGTCTAATGTGTCATTCAGAGTCACTATTTCCGTGTTGATTTTTCTGACTGGATGATCTATTCATTGATGGAAATGGAGTGTTAAAATTCCATACTGTTATTGTATTACTCTCAGTCTCTTCTTTGTGAATATTTGCTTTGTACCTTTAGGTGCTCCTATGTTGGGTGCATGGTTGTTTATAATTGTTATATTCTTTTGTTGGATTGATCCCTTTATCATTATCTTCTTTATCTTTCATTAATGTCTGTTTTAATGTTTATTTTGCCTGATAAGTATTGCTACCCTGGCTTTTTTTTCTCACTTCCATTTGCATGAAATATAACTTTCCATTGCTTTGATATATTTCATGCAGACAGAGATCACAAGTAGGCAGAGAAGCAGGCAGAGAGAGAGGAGGAAGCAGGCTCCCTGCTGAGCAGAGAGCCCGATGTGGGGCTCGATCCCAGGACCCTGGGATCATGACCTGAGCCGAAGGCAGAAGCTTTAACCCACTGAGCCACTCAGGTGCCCCTGTGAGTCTCTTATAGGCAGGATATAGATTTCTTTTTTTTTTTTTTTAAATCCAGTCACTGTATCTTTTATTGGAGCATTTAGTCCATTTACATTTAAGGTAATTATTGCTAATTATGTACTTATTGCCAATTTATTAATTATTTTCTGGGTGTTTCTCTAGTTTTTTTTTTCTTTCATCTCTTGTATGCTGACTTCCTTTAGTGTTATGCCTAGACTTCTTTCTCTTTATTTATTTGTTTATTTATGTTTTGTAATTATTACAGGTTTTTTGTTGGTGGCCAGCCTGAGGTTCATATGTAACACCTTATGTACATAGAAGTATGTTTTAAATTGAGAGTTGTTCAAGTTCAAACACATTTAAAAGTACCACATTTTTTACCTCCCCACACACATTTTATATATTTGAGGTCCTATTTAAAATTTTCAGTGTTGTGTATCCCTTACCTAATTAACATAGATATAATTTGATTTACTCTTCTTGTCTTTTAAGTTTCTACTACTGTTATTAGTGATTGGTCTACTACCTTTACTGTATGATTGCTTTTAATAAGGAAACTTTTTCTTGCCTAATCTTCTTTTAGTCATGGTTTTTTCTTTTCTTTTTTTTTTTTTTTGCTGAAAGAATCTCTTTAATTTCTTTTAAGGCTATTTTAGTGTAGTGATGAACTCCTTTAACTTTTGTTTGTCTGGGAAATAATATTTCTTCTTCAATTCTGAATGATAACCCTGCCAGAGCTCTCTATGATTCCTAGACCCGGATGTCTGTTTCCTTCCCAAGAGTGGGGAAGTTTTCAGCTGTTTCTTTTTCCAGTAACTTTCCTACCTTGTTCTCTTTCTCTCTCCTCCTTCTGGGATCCCCATAATATGAATGTTAGTGTGCTTAATGTCACAGTCCCTTAACTGTGGTTCTTTAACTTATCCTCATTTTTTTTAATAGCTTTTATTTATTTATTTGACAGATCACAAGTAGGCAGAGAGGCAGGCAGAGAGAGAGAAGGGAGGAAGCAGGCTCCCCGCTGAGTGGAGAGCCCGATGCAGGGCTCCATCCCAGGACCCTGGGATCATGACCTGAGCCGAAGGCAGAGGCTTTAACCCCCTGAGCCACCCAGGCGTCCCCTTATCCTCATTTTTAAAAATCTTTTTTTTTTCCTTTTTGCTGTTCAGTTTGGATGATTTCTGCTATGCTGTCTTTCAGATAACTGATTCATTCTTCTATATCTTCTCATATGCTCTTGATTTCCCTTTAGCGTAGTTTTCATTTCAGTTATTTTTCAGTAGTGATTGGTTCTTTCTTGTATTTTCTATCTTTGCTGAAGCTCTCACTGAGTTTATTCTTCTCCCAAGTTCACTGAACATCTTTATGAACATTATTTTGAACTCTTTATTTGGTAGATTGCTTATCTCTGTTGCACTTAGTTCTTTTTCTGCGTTTTTTTCTTGTTGTTTCATTTGGAGCCTGTTTCTCTGTCTCCTTATTTTGTCTGTTTCTATGTAATCGGTAGTTCACTTGCCTCTTCTGTTCTTGAAGGTAGGGGCCTTATGGAGGAGGCATCCTGTGGGGCCCACTGGCAAAATCCTCTCTCCTCATCCGAACCAGATGCTCCAGTGTGTCCCCTGTATGGGGAGCATGCAGCCTCCTATTGTGACTTGGCTATGACTGTTATGGGTACACTAGTGGGTGGGATTGGTCCCCAGTGTGGCTGACCTTGAGACCTGGCTGTGACTCTTTCAGGCATGCTGGTGGGTGGGACTGCAAGTCACTTGGGAAGGGCCCTGGTGCTGGCTGAGTCTGCCTGCCTCAGAGAGTGTCAGCTGGTGTTTCTCATCATTGGACCAGTTTGACTGAAGGCAAGAAAGATGATGTCTGATAAAACTTCTGTTCCTGTAAAAAGTTCCTACAGATCCCTTCCTCTCTGGCATATGCCTGAAAATTAAATAAATTCAATAGATCTCCTTTCACATACACCCCAAGTGCTTTTTTCTTTCTTTCTTTCTTTTTAAAAAGATTTTATTTATTTATTTGACAGACACAAGTAGGTAGAGAGAGAGGGAGGAAGCAGGCTCACTGCTGAGCAGAGAGCCCGATGAGGGGCTTGATTCTAGGACCTTGAGATCATGACCTGAGCCGAAGGCAGAGGCTTAACCCACTGAGCCACCCAGCACCCCCCCCCCCCCCCACATGCTTTTCAAAGAGCTGCCTTTGTGCTGGGTCCCCGAGCAAGTGATAGTGTATGCTGGTCATTGAAAAGGAGAGTCTCGGGTTTCTTCAGTACTGTGGCTCTCCTGGAGTCAAGCCTTGCTGATTTCCAAAGCTAGACGTTATGGCGGCTCATCTTCTTGATGCAGATCCCCAGGATCAGGAGTGTCTTACGTGTGGCTTAAATCCCTTACTCCTCAAGGAGAAGTTCCATGCCTGTGATATTCCTCTTATCTGTGGAGAAGCTGCTCTAGTAGTTTTCAGGTCATTCTCAGTGAATTGCAGTGAAGGTAGTTGGAGACTTGGTGTGTCTGTGGGAGGAGGTGAGCTCAAGATCTTTCTACTCCCTCAAAAAAAAAAAAAAAAAAGGAGAACCTTTTCCTGTGAAGTGAGTTCCTTCTAGGTAGCATACAGTTGAGTCTTTTTTTTTTTTTTTTAAATCCATTCAGCCACTCTATCTTTTCAGTAGAGAATTCAGCCATTTACATTTCAACTAATTATCACTAGGTATGGATTTACTATTGCCATTTTATTAATTGAGTTCCCGTTTCGGTCTTTCTTTTCTTTCTTCCTCTCTTTTTTGTGATGTGCTCATGTCTGTAGTGGTATGCTTAGATTCCTTTATCTTTTTCTTGTATATCTACTATAGGTTTTTGCTTTGTATTTAACATGATGTTTACATAACAACATGTTATATTTATAATAGTCTATTTTAATCTGTTAACAACTTAGTAGTCCTACAAAAGCTCTATATTTTTACCGTGTACCTACTCCTACATTTTATGTTTTTGGAGTCACAAACTACATCTTTTTACTTTGTGTATCCATGGATAAGTTATTTAATTCGTTTTTTTAAAGATCTTATTTATTTATTTGACAGAGAAAGAGATCACAAGTAGGCAGAGAGAGAGTTGGGGGGAAGTAGGCTCCCCACTGAGCAGAGTGCCCGATGCATCACTCAATCCCAGGACCTGAGATCATGACTTGAGCCGAAGGCAGAGGCTTAACCCACTGAGCCGCCCAGGTGCCCCTAATTAGTTATTTTTAATCCTTTGTTAATGATTATACTGGAGTTATAAGCAATTTACCCACCACCTTTACAACATTAGCGTATTCTGCATTTAAGTAGTTATTTACCTTTACCAGTGATTTTTATACTTTCATATATTTTCCTTTTACTGATTAGCATCCTTTGGTTTCAGTTGAGAACGCTCCCTTTAACATTTCTCTAAAAGCCAGTTTAGTGCTGAAGAACTTCAGCTTTTGCTTGTCTCTCAAGTTCTTTGTGTCTCCCTCAATTCTGAAGGACAGCTTTGCTAAGCAGAATATACTTGGTTGGCAGTTTTTTTTTTTTCTCCTTTTAGTACTTCAAATATATCCTCCCACTCCCTTCTGGCATGCAAAATTTGTGATGAAAAATATGCTGATGGGGTTACTCTTCTACGGCACAATTTGTTTTGTTTTGCTTTTTACTGGTTTTAAGATTCCCTCCTAAGTTTTGACCATTTAATGTATCTTGGGTTGAGTTTGTTTATTTATTTATTTAGATTTTACTTTACTTTAATTTTTTAAAAGATTTTATTTATTTATTTGACAGACAGATCACAAGTAGGCAAAGAGGGAGGCAGAGAAAGGGGGAGGGAAGCAGGCTCCCTGCTGAGCAGAGAACCCGATGTGGCGCTTGATCCCAGGACCCTGAGATCATGACCTGAGCCAAAGGCAGAGGCTTAACCCACTGAGCCACCCAGGGTCCCCTAGATTTTATTTTTAAGTGATCTCTATACCCAGTATGGGACTTGTAATCACAACTCTGAGATCAAGAGTTGCATGCTCCACTGACTGGGCCAGCCAGGTGCCACTTAGATAGGCTCTTTTGAGATGAATCTTAAACTCTTTGGGATTGGATCTGGATGTCTTTTTTTTTTGCCCTAGTCAAGGGAAGATTTCAGCCATTATTTCTTTTAATAATCTGTCTGCATCTTTCTTTCTCAATTCTCTTTCTGGGATTTCCATAATGTGGCTCTGTTTTTTTGTTTTTTGTTTTTTTCATGGTATCCCAAAAGTCCATTAAGTGCTCTTCCCTCTTTTTAATTTTTTCTTTTTGTTTCTCTGCTCTGATAAATTTTGCAGCCTTGTCCTTGAGTTTGCTGATCCATCCTTTTGTTTGATCTCTTCTGCTGTTTAAGCCCACTACTGAACTTTTCATTTCAGTTATTGTGTTCATTCTTTAGCTCTTAGATTTCTGTTTGGTGCTTTTGAGCTATCTTCTTTGTTGAAATTTTTGTTTTGTTCATGCATAGATTCTGGTGAGCGTCTTTATGACCATGACTTTGAACTCTTAGGTAAATTACTTTTCTCCATTTCATTAAGATCTGTTTCAGGAGTTTTATCATTCTTTTGTTTGGAATATATCCTTCTTTTCCTTCACTTCCTTGGACTCCTCTAAGTGTTGGTTTCTGTGCATTAGATAAAATAGCCACCTCTTTTATTCTTGATAAAGTGGTCTTGTATGGGAGATAAAGCTCATCAAGGAGCCTGGCTCCTGGATGTCTCTCAAATCTGTGATTGTCCAAGCTGCTTTCCTTGTTCTTAGTGGCTCCAAGTAGTTGAGGATATGCCAAGACCTACCAGTGTCCTAAAGAGGGGAGGATCACAGTCAGCATCTAGACTCAGGCCACATGGAAGCCTGACCGACCTTAAGGCAGCAGCTGGGAGAATATGTAGGTAGGCCCCTTCCAGGGAAGATTTGTGAGTTAGGCATTTTTGGTTGTCCCTTTGCACTGGGCTTGGGCATATCACTGTTTGAAGGTTCTCCTGAGCTTATTAAGAACTTCTTTCTTCCTGTAGTCCTGTAGTTTCTGGATTTCTTTCAGAGGGAATTGCTCCCTGTGTAGTTGTTCATTCATTGTGTCTGGGTGGGGGGTGGGCGGAGCTCAGGAGCCTCTTGTGTTGCCATCCTTGAAGACTGCCTTTGATGATGTTTATTTCTGTTCCACCTTTCAAATCATGTGTAGTTGCATCCAGTGGAAGAACTTCACTCACTTTCAGCTATAAGGGAATCTGACCTGTGAAGCTTTTATATTTTCAGGCTTTGCTGGATTAGAAGGCAACTAGAAAAAAGTTTGGCATGGATGAGAAGTACCAGTTTCCTAAGTCCTCCAAACTCATGAGTAAATCATGTAAATTTAAAATTATTTAGTGTTGAACAATAAAATATTCAAAATATAATATAACAATAAATACATAAATATAATATGACAATAAAATATATCAAAAATTATAAGGTCCAATTAAAAAGACAGGAATTGACAGCTTCAGTGTTTGTAAGAAAAGATCAACATTAATGATCTAAGATTCCAATGTGAAAAATTTAATAAACTATCATATCCTAGCCAGAGAAATATAGCAATTTAGAAATAATAGAATTATTGACACAGCAGATGAAGATACAATAGAGAAGATAAATTAAACCAAGAATTGGTTCACAACAATAAAATAGACTTCAGGCAAAATTTTCCCATATGAGGGGGAAAAAAAGGAGATATAAATAAATAATAAGAATGAAAAGGGAAATAGAACTATAGATGCTGTAGGAATTTTGATAGCAAAAGGATACTACAAAAAACCTCTTATCAATACATTTGAAGACTTAGTTTAAATTATTACATTCATAGAACATACAGCTTACTTAAATTGACCTAAGAATAGAAAAAATTTTTATGTTCCTTAAAAAAGTTGAAATCAGTTGTCAAACATAATCCTTTGAGGAAAACATCAAGTTCAGAAGGTTTTATTTGTGACTTTCTTCAAACTTTCAAAGACTAGATAATTCTAAGTAAACCCTTTCACTTATTTCAACTTATTTCAGCAAGAGCTGGGTTTTTTAAAATATAACTATTCCTATTTTTAAATGTTGGCAACTACTGAAACATTTTTGTTGGTACAGGCAAAACAAAATATGTCTGTAAGCTGGTTTTGGCCCAGAGTCTGCCACTTTGCAACCCTTGATCTATATTTTACAGAGAAGAGCTGATACAAGTCATAGTGCAATTAAATTGGACAATTTAGGTCTAACAAAGAAAACTCACTGACTGAATCATGAGACACTCATATGCTTTTCCAGAGGTGGTTGTGGAAATAATCTCTGAAGACTAAAAATCATAGCTGACTGTAGTGTTCCTAATAAGGCTGATGTGCACCCTGCTTGGAGGCAGAGGGATGGACAAGATGACCTTTTAGGATTGTTTTATGGATGCTTTTAGCTTTTATAATAAATGCAGCTTACTTACTGCTTCTTGTCCGTATTTCCACCTGATCCAATAATGAACAGAGTGATTTGATGCTTATTATAGACACTCAGACTTCAGGAAAAAAGCCATTATTATTTAGGTCTAAATTAGAGCCCAGAATCTTCTAGCCCATCCATTTACTTTCATTTCTTTTATTAGTGGAGGTAATCTAATGTGGTGATAAATAGTAATGGAGCCAGGCTTTTAGTTAAATTCTTGGCTCTACCATTTCATATCTATGTGACCTATCCATACCTTAATATCCTCACCAGTAAAATGTTAAGACAAACAGCAACCTGATTTTTAGAGCATTCGTATTGTAGTTATGGGAGACAATTTAAGAAGACACATAGTATATGTCAGATAGCAGACTCTATTGCTCTGTCTTGGAATCTGGGTTTGAGTGTGTGATTTGGTTTGGACAATGGAATGAGATGCAAGTGATAGTGCTCCAGTTTTAAGCCTGGGCCTCAAGAGTTTTGTGTGTTTCCACTTGCTCTCTTGTACTTCTGCTCTTTCCATGAGAAGGATATGCTGGACTGGCTTGCTAATCCCAGGAGAAGATGAGATGATGGGGAAGCAGAGCTAAATTCAGCTAGACCATTCAGTTCTTAGCTGGCTATCAATTCATGAGTAAGCCTAGCTGAGACCAGCAGAACTGCCCAGCCAAGCCTGGCCTAGATTAACCATCTCCCCAGCTTAACTGGCAGATGAGTGAGAATTAACAAATGGTGGTAGTTTTAAGCCTCTGAGTTTTGGGCGTTTTGTTACACAGCAATAGCTGACAGATAAAATGATCAAGGTCTACTCTAGTCCTTTGTGCCTGAGACTCATTTGACTAATTTAAATGATACTTACTTAATGGAGTTTTTATACAGGTTAGCAAAAATCTTAAAGTCTCAGTTTGTGTGGAAGAATTTGAAATGAAGTGAATGTGTCTATCCCCTCACCTCTCCTCAGCTCCAACCAACATTGTTCAAGAATCCTGGAACTTCAAGGTTGGTTGGTTGAATGCGTTGTGAACTGTGCCAGATTGAGACAACAGAAATGTTTGATACTTGTCTGGATCAGTCTTCAAGTACTGAGTCTTCCATAATGTGAGGCCACTATCGAATCCATCACATAAAATGTCAACTGCCTTGGACTGCTGTCTTTATCTTCAGATCAGGAAACTAAGATGTGTACAGGTTGAGATCACACAGTTTGCACAGTAAATAGCTACTGCCTTCTGGGATGATGAGCAATGCAGAAAGCTAGAGCAGTGTTGATTGCCTAAAATGTGTTTTCTTTACTGTAGGACTCAGTTCAGGAATGTATAGTCTAGTCACTAGTTGTGGTTTGATCTGTTCTTAGCTCAGGCTGAGTGGAGCAGCCCAGGATTACCGGACTATGTGCCCTCTGCTTTCTGTATTCAGAATTGTGAATTTCTAGTGAATTATGACTTTGGTTTTTGCATATTCTTTATGGTCCTTGTAATTTCCAATCCTGCATTTAACATTCCTAGGAATATATTCTCTGATCCTCGTATCCATGCTTTTTATGTGTTTCCTACTTTATCTATTCTCTGCCACTCTGGATTGACTTTTTAAAGTCCCCTTCTATTTCTTTCTCAGTTCTTTGGAACAAGGTTTTTACCTTGGCCTTCTGGGTCATGCAGATTTGGCCCAAAAAGGAGTTAGGTCATTCCTATCTCCTCACGAGACTTTGTTGGTTGGCTCTTTAATAAATTCCTGGCCCTTTGTGGCCCCCTAGTGGCTTCCTGATTTACTGCTTTATTTTTTGACCTGCTTAACCCTCTTCTAAGCTGAAAGCCGTTGTTGGGACCAGCAGTTTTAAAGGATGTGGTTAATGACTGCCATTTCATCTTGTTTTTTTTTTTTTTTTTTAAAGATTTTATTTATTTATTTGAAAGACAGAGATCACAGCAGGCAGAGAGACAGAGGGAGAGGAAGGGAAGCAGGCTCCCCGCTGAGCAGAGAGCCCGACGCGGGGCTCGATCCCAGGACCCTGAGATCATGACCTGAGCCGAAGGCAGAGGCCTTAACCCACTGAACCACCCAGGCGCCCCTGCCATTTCATCTTTGACCAGATTCTGCCTCCTTCATAATGCTCTTATGTGCTTAGAGAATGTACAGTCATTTATATTCAAGGTTTGAAGAAAATTAATGAAAATTATTGCTGAGAACCCAAGGAAAAGTCTATTCTAATGTTTTACCTCCATTCGATCTGTATTCTAACAAATATTTTCCTCTCCGTATTAATAAGGAGTCAACAAGTCGGTCAACAAACATTTACTGAACATTTACCAAGTACTTCACACTCTTCTTGGATACTAGAATCCAGGTGGAAGAAAATGTCTTCCATTGTATTTCAGAAACAATTCCACTATTATTCTCATTTAAACAACAAAGCCCCCACAAACAACTTACATGACTTATGTGAAGAGAAGCTCATCTTTCCCTTCTAACCTCAAGTGAATCTGTGCCACTTTTTTTTTTTTAAGATTTTATTTATTTGAGAGGGAGGGAGAGCACAAGTGGGGGCAAGGAGCAGAGGGAGAGGGAGAAGTGGACTTCCCACTGAGCAGGGAGCCAGAGATCATAACCCAAGTGGAAGCCAGACACTTAACTGACTGAGGCACCCAGTCCCCCCTGCCACTTTTTATAGTGCTGGCTTGGTTAATTGCAATAAGATCAGAACAATAGTATAAACAATACAAGATTCATCACAAACCAAACTTTGCACAACAAATGTACAATGAGTAAATTCAGTTTTGTCCAGCAAAACAAATGTTGTAGGTGCAAGTATCCCATGAAGCCTAACACCATGGGGGCAGATCTAAGAGTTGTGGACCCAGAAACTTAGATAAATTGTGTGTGTGTCTGGGGTGCAATTTGAGAAAAACTACACAAAATAGAATAGATGTTAGATATCAAAGTATTTAGATTAAGACATAGGTCATAACAGATTAAACCTTTTTTGAGGCAAGCCAGTAACAGAAATGTCTCATAAATCTAGCAAAATAACAAAAGACACTTACTACCTGGCCAACATCCCTCTACAGTACTTTTTTCCTATGTTTGTGGCTACTTCCTCTTTGAGCACATTTTCATATGGAAGAGACTTGATGGTTTCTGAGATGACAGAAGGATGGTGTTATGGATGGAGTGTTTCTGTTCTCTTAGGTTCAGGTGTTGGAAGACTATTTCCCAGTGTGAAGGTGTTAGGAGGTGATTAGCTCTGAGGGCAGAGCTCTCAGGAATGGGATGAGTGTCCTTATGAAAGAGACCCCAGAGGGTTCCCTTGTCCCTTCTGCCCAGTGAGGACACAAAGAAAAGATGACCATCTATGAACCAGGAGTCAGGCTTTCACTGGACATCAACTCTGTCAGCATCTTAATGTTAGACTTCTCAGCTTCCAGAGCTGTGAGAAATAAATGTGTGTTCTTTAAGCCATACCATTTAAAATTTTTTTTTTTATTTTATTTTTTTGCAATAGACAGATACATAGATCATTCCTTTTAGCCTGGTTTGATCAAAATGCCTTTTTAAAAAAAAGTCCTTAAAAAAAAGAGTTAAAGTTATTTACAGCTTTATAATTCATTATTGGTAATATAATTTCAAACTTTAGAATTAACATGTAAAATTTGGGAAATCCTCTGGATGAGTTTCTTCATGTATAAGTTATGATGGTTGGAAGAATTTTCCATAGTCTAGCTTCTGGTTCTCTACATTTCAAACTTAGTTTCTCCCTAACTATCCACATTCTTCCAGAGCTGGGCACCATAAGGCAAGATCATATGGTCAAACAAATGACCTTTGGGCTCCCAGATCATGACCCTGGTTTAGTAGTCAGGGTAGATGGTAGGAATGTTCCAGGAAGATATTCTTATATGGGGACAGTTAACAAGCTTAGCTCTATATGGAGGTAACTGTAAACCACCTAAATATATCCCATTAAACTCAAACCAGATATATCCTCAACTTCTTTTTAGTTGGATCCCCAGAGCCTGTGTTCGCTCACACATAACTGGGAGGAGTACTAGGAGGGGAAGCCAGAGTGGAAGAGACAGTGGTCTCAACCAGTTGCAGCTCCAATATCTTTCTTTTGCAAATTTTACGAAAACATGCCACGTCAACCCATGATTAGGGCCTGGCAGAGTCCAGGCAGGTTAGAGGCCTGAAGACCAAGATTTAATTCATACCCCTCTGCCCTTACCTGCCCTTAACGGGGACCATTTCTTCCAGCCAGGAATGCTTTTTCATCATCTGTTTAGTCTGGAAAGAATTCCTCTCTTCCTGTCCTTGAAATCCTCCTACAGATACTCCCCAGCTCTGGCCTTAAGCTTCCTCATCTCTCCCCTGACACCACCTCTGTGAGGCTGTCAGCAAATTGAGTCATAACAACTCTTTCTGGGCTATTTCACCCGCCCTCCCCACTGTGAGTGACACTGTTGAGAGTTTTCCCTTCTGGAAACATCCCCTTTGGCTTCTGTGGTGTAACCCTTGCTGCTCACCTGCTCTGATCTCCTCTCCCACAGCTCTGTTGTTTCTCTGTTGTAAATGTTGGTGTTCCCGCAGGTCCCGTTCTTTCCTAGCTTGCATCTACTCAGAGCCCCAGAGCGAGGGCATCCACTCCCATGATAGCAGCTGACACTCCTGCGCTCTGACTCCTGAGGCTGGGTCTCAGCCTGCGCCTCTGTAACTGCCCGTTTGTGGCTGTCTCCTTCCCTAGACTGTGGATTTGAGGCAGGGCTGGTATATTATAAGTTTGCATCGCCAGTACCTACCAGGTACTTAATAAGCATCTGCGTGAGTGAATAAATTAGGGAGTGCTAGCTGGTGAGACTTCGGTTACTTGGTAAGTTGGGATGCTCAACCACGTCTGAAGTACTGTATACAGTGCAGAAAACACAGCCACTCCGCCCAGTGCTGTTTAGTCATCGCATTAACTCTTCATCAGAGAAGGGAAGCCCTAACACAGGAAGAAGTGAAAATAAAAGAACCAAGCAGCAGATCTATTCTATTTCACATGGAGATAAAAATAAAGACTGCAGTGTTCTCATTGGAAACCCATGGAAACCACCCTCTATGGTCTTTCATTCTGAGAGATTCTGAAAAATTGGTTTTAGCACTCTGATGAATGAAGGCAAAGAAATGTAGAATCTCTTTAACCCCCCCTTTTTTTTTCCTATTCATTTACAGTTGACGACAACTTCAAATTTTCTTAGCAATTAATTTGTGCAATTAATAAAGTAAATTATTTCATCTGTTTTGAACATGCTTTCTCCTTGAAGTCTGATTATATGTCTAGGCTCTGTCTGAACACGAATTGCAAAAAGAAAAAATATACTTAAAAAATCCTTGTCCCGGGGCCCTTGGGTGGCTCAGTGGGTTAAAGCCTCTGCCTTCGGCTCAGGTCATGATCTCAGGGTCCTGGGATCGAGCCCCGAATTGGCCTCCCTGCTCAGCGGGAAGTCTGCTTCCTCCTCTCTCTCTGCCTGCCTCTCTGCCTACCTGTGATCTCTGTCTGTCAAATAAATAAATAAAATCTTAAAAAAAAGAAAAAAAGAAATCCTTGTCCCTGAATAGAACTAAAATCTAGTTTGTTCAATTTTTTAACTTTTTTTCCAAGCAATTGTTGACTACAATAAAAAAATTGGAACTTAATTGAAATAATATCTTTTAGGTAATAAAATTTTCTTAGGCTATATAATCAAAATTCTACTCTCTTGCTAGTGTTTTAAGCTTATTAAAGATCCAGCTCCAATTTTGCTCCTTCAGCAAGAGGTCAGATGGTACCCATACCCCACTTTTTAAAAAAAATTAAATTCAATTAATTAACATATAGTCTATTATTAGTGTCAGAGGTAGAGTTCAGTAGTTCATTAGTTATATATAACACCCAGAGCTCATCACATCACATGCCCTCCCTAATGTCCATCACCCAGGTACCCTATTCCCCCCACACCCACCTCCCCTCCAGCAACCCTCAGTTTGTTTTCTATGGTTAAGAGTCTCTTAAGGTTTCTTCCTCTCTGATTATGTTTGGTTATATTTTCCTCCATCCTCTATGCTCCCCTTTTGTTTCTTAAATTCTATGTATGAGTGAAATCATATAATTGTCCTTCTCTGACTTATTTTGCTTAGCATAATACCCCCTAGTTCCATCCACATCGTTGCAAATGGCAAGATTTCATTATTTTTGGTGGCTAATACTCTGTTGGGTATATATACCACGTCTTTTTTTTTTTTTTTTTAAATATTTTATCTATCCATTTGCCAGAAAGAGAGCACAAGCCAGGGGAGTGGTAGGCAGAGGCAGAAGCAACCTCCCTGATGAGCAAGGAGCCCGATGTGGGACTTGGTCTCTGGACCCTGGGATCATGACCTGAGCAGAAGGCAGAGACCCAACCGACTCAGCCACCCAGGTGTCCCTATATCACATATTCTTTATCCATTCATCTGTTGATGGACATCTAGGCTCTTTCCATAGTTTGGCTGTTGCGGACATTGCTGCTATAAACATTGGGGTGCAGGTTCCCCTTTGGATCAATACCTTTGTATCTTTGTGCACCCCCACTTTTTAAAGTGAAACTGTAAAAATCCTCCAGTGACTGAGAAATCTAAAATTCTTTGAGGAAGTTAGTAGCATCCACGGGTTCTTTCATGGAAGCTAGAAGTGTCAGGAGTGGAAAAAAGAAGGCTATTGGATAAGAACTTGGAGTTTTAGTGCCCAGAATGTGGGAGCCCTAGAGGCTGTGGGAATCAGCACTGTGCCTGCAAGTAGCTGTGAGAGGACCCTCAGGCTCAGGGTAGTCCCCAGTCACCACCAGCAGCATCGCATGGGAATTTGCTAGAAATGCAGGTTTTAAGCCATCACCCCAAGACTAACTTTATCAGAAATTCTGGGGATGAGGCCCAACCATCTGCATTGTAACAAGCCCCTCGATGATTTAGAAGCATGGTCAAGTTTGACAATACTTGATTTAGAAGGAAGTGAAACACCACTGTGCATGTGAATATGTACTGTTAAGAAGATAATTAGTGAAGTTTTTGTTAAAAATAATAAGCAGTACTACACACATTATGCTTTCTAGAGCAAACAGATTTTCTCATGGTCGAGTGACATCCTCTACCATGACTGGTTGCTAAACAGAATACAGAAGGCCTCCCCACCTTTTCCACAGGGGATATGTTCCAAGCCCCTCACTTCCCCGCAGGGAATGCCTAAAACCATGCAAAGTACTGAACCCTATGTCTACCATGTTTTTTTCTATACATATATACTGGAAAAAAATTTAAATTATAAATTATATAAATTATTATTTTAATACGTTATAAATATAAATTATATAATTATAAACTTATAAATTATAAATCATAAATTCTAAACAAGAATAAAATTGAACAATTATAGCACTATTGTGTAATAAAAGTTATGTCAGTGTGTTCTTTCTCAAAATATGGTCCTGTGCTCACACATGTGATGATGTGAGATAAAGTGCCTGTACTGTTAGTTGAGGTGAGAACAATGTAGGCACTAGGATGTAGTGTTAGACTACCATTGACCTTCTGACCATGTGTCAGAGGACCAGTTGCTTTTGAACCACATAATTGAAACCAAGGAAGTGACACTGTGGATGAGAGGGGGCTATGGTCCATTTTAAGGATGGGTTTAGAAGGAAGGATTCCCAAGTCTCAGGATTGTCTGTTTTAGAGTTTCTCAGCCCTAGATACATGATAGCTTATCTTCCTACTAAAATTATGCAAGTGCTTATCAGATTTTCACATCATTTGTGTATAGGCAATATTTTCTTAGGCACCACAAACAAAAAAAACCCATCAAATTTGAGTTTATTGTTTGCCTTTAACTGAGCTAAACTTATTTTTATTTTAACTTTCCATTTTTTTCAAGCTTTTCTTTCTGTATTCATGGTTGGAGTGTTAATAGCAGGTCAAACTAGTTGCAGTCCTGATGGATTTCTATTTGCTGTCATTTTTTGGCAGTGAAATTCTGACTTTGGCATGCTCTCGCAATGCCACACGCATGCTAAATTAGCTGAAAAGCATATCAGAATGTCAGAATAAATCTAGGCAGAATAAATCCAAAAATATCCTCAAAGATCACACAGGACATTTCAGAGTATGGGTTGGCTTACACATCCACTCTAGGGAAAACTTGTTTTGATGACCTCACTATTGGTTTTATTGATGATGGTATTTGTTTTCAGTGTATATATTAACATATTAGTGAAGGACCCCTTGAGCTACAGGTGAGTTGACAGAACCCCTACTCAAACTGATTGCCGCAAAGAAAAGTAACTCTCATAACTGAAAAGACCAGAAGTATCTGTCTTCAGGCATGGCTTGGCTCCCATCCAGAGTCTTAAATATCGTTGTGTTAGGCAGTCTCCAGTCTCCAAAATGGTTCCTCACGATCCTTTCCTCCTGGTATTCATGCCCTGTGTAATCCCTTTACCTTGAGTGTAGGTTGGATCTAGAGGCTTGCTTCCAACACGTAGAATATGGCTACAGGAGTGGGATGTCATTTCCAAGATTAGGTTATAAAAGGACTGTGACTTCTGTCTGGCTTGCCGTCCCTTGCTTCCACCCCTCGCTTCCACTGTCCTAGAGCTCTTGATCTGGGAGAGTCAGGCTGCCATGTTGTGAGTAGTCCAGTGGAGAGACCCAGGTGGCAAGAAATGAATGTTTCCAGCCACCAAGAACCTGAGACCTTCCAAAGGTCATGTGGGCAAGCTTGGAAGTGGGTTCTCTGTGACCTGTGGACAGGCCATGTGAGTGCAGCTCTTTCCCCAGTAACGCCTTGAGAAGACTGTAGTCCTGGTTATTATCCTAACTGCTAACCTAGAACCACCCAACTGGGTCCCACTGCATTCCTGCCTGACAGCTCCCTCAAGATAATCAGTGGATTGCTTTACATTGCTTTGTTTTGGGGTAATTCATTACATAGCAATAAATAACTAGCATAGATAGCATTCACCCTAGGATTCTCTTTCAGGCTCCCAGCAATGCTTCCCTCTGTGTGGTCTTTATTACCAGTTAGACCTTCTTCCTGTGGTAGCAGAATGGTATCGGTAGCTCCAGGCTCATAGCCTCACTTCCTCCTGTAGTAAGTGCCTTTCTCCTTTGCAGTGGATAAAGGAAAATTCTTGGGATTCAACCACCTGAAATGAACTTGGATCACTTCCTGCCGGAGCATTTAGCATTACTTTTTCCTCATGCTGCTCCCTCTGGTGGTTTGGAAACACCTGAGTAGTTATAACTGGAGAGTTCAAGGTTGGTCTACCTACCTGCCTCACTTTGAGCCTCTCTGAGTTTGAGTTACCTTAGACCAAAGGTGACCCCAGAGTTCCATCTGCCTGATTTTTTTTAACCATCGATGAGCTTCCCGTATAATCTAGGTGGTGGAACAGGGCCCAGATGGCTCAGATGAGGCAGTGCGTAAGCTTCTCCTCAAGATGTCAGTTCATTGACTATATCTACTAATAGCCATTATAAGACTGTTAAAGCATTCATAATTCTCATTTTTCTTTTTTTTTAAAGTTTATTTAAATTCAGTTAGTCAACATACAGTTGTTAGTTTTTGATGTAGTGTTTAGTGATTCATTAGTTGTGTCTAACACCTTGTGTTCCTCACATCATGGGCTCTCCTTAATACCCATCATGCAGCTACTCTATCTCCTCACCCACCTTTCCTTCTGCAACCCTCAGTTTCTCATTTTTATTTTCTATCTTTATAACCAGTTGTTGATTTGTTTATATCAGCCTTCTGGGCCCAGTTCAACTTATGAAATCATAGGAATGTGCCACGTGTTGTTTGCTGTAGGAGTTCTGTTCCCAGTGCTTCTCACTGTTGGAACATTCTTCTCCAACTTGATCTTTCTTTGGCTGCCCTCCATTTGGGAGTGGTAGAATGTCATAATCAAGGGCCAGTGCTTTACATTTAGAGACCTTGGTTTGAGTCCTGGCTTGGCTGTTTATAAGCTGTGCTGCCATGTTTTCTCCGAACTGTAGTTTCTTATAAAGTGGAGCTTTTAGTACCTGCCTCATAAGAACTAATGTTAAAATGTCCTTCTTCAAATGTGGAAACCAGATCTGAACATGGTACTTCAGATAGCCTAATTAGCTCATCATCTTCTGAACTCTTGTAAAAATATCTCAGTCTATAATAAATCTCTTTTCAAGGGTGGAGGGGTCGCCACATCATACTGTTCATTTGAGTTGGTCTTCTAATGAAAAAAATCCTTCCAGTTCTTTTTGACATGAACTGCTAATAAACCACAGCCCTCCTATTCTGTACTCATCCTACTGAAAATTGTACTTAAACATTTGGTTTCACACTGATGTCTATAATATTGTTTTGTTGTACATTTACCTGCCCAGTCTTTTTGAATCTTTTGCTTCGTCCAATAGATCAGTTGGATATGTACTGTGTTGGGTGACAGATTTACCCCCTGGGTGAGCAGGCCATGTCTTCTGTCACTCAAGGCATTGAAAAAACCCAGTCTCCTGGGTTTGGCTGGTATTGGCTGATTAATCAGTATGAACTCTTTTGTTTACCCAGCTGTGAGTGCTCCCAGTTCTAATTATCAACCCACATAGCATCAATTCTCCTCCTGGAAATCATGAAAGTCTTTTTCAAATACTTTGTTAAAAGTCATAGCCTATGTGTGATCTACATTTTTATAACTTTATCAAAAAAGAAAATGAAAGGTCTTTTCATTTTTATGTCCTCAGCAGTCTCTCGGTCAGGCAGAAGTCCTGAGAGGTAGGTCCCTTTTTCACTTGTGAATAATACTATTGCTGATGTGTAAGAGTTCCTGCTATTCCTTTTTTTTTTTTCTTGCCAACACGTGGTATTATCAGAAGTCATTTTTGTCAATTTTCTGAAGGGGAAATGGTTTCTTATTATCATTAGCAGTCCTTCATTACTACTGAGATTGAGCATGTCTTCATATTGGCAGTTTGGGTTTCCTTCCTACGGGTTTTTTTTTTTTTTTTTGCCAGTTTGTATTTTTTGTCATTTTTCTGAACTTTGATTTTTTTAAAATTAATAATATGTCTCGGAGATCATCCTATATATGTGTATATGTAGAGTGTATTTTGACAATTGCAAAATGTCTCATTTCTTGGATAGAGCATGATTTATTTATCAATGTCCTAATATTTAGGTTATTACACATTTTTAAAAAAATTTTATTTGAGAGAACGAGCATGTGAGTAGAGAAGGGCAGTGAGGAAAGGAAAAAGAATCTGAAACAGACTCCACACTGAGCATTGAGCCTGATGTGGGGCTCAGTCCCATGACCATGAGATCATGACTGGAGTTGAAATCAACAGTTAGAATCTTAACTGACTGAGCCACCCAGGTGCCCTGGTTATTACCCATTTTTGTTTCCTGTTATAAACACTGCTTTACTTGTTGTGATTTGCTTAGTATATTCACAGATACAATGCTAGGAGATAAACTGTCGATCAAAAAGAATGTGCATTTTGTATTTTTTAAAAAAGATTTATTTGTTTGACAGAGTGAGAGAGAGAGTGCAAGGGGGAGGGGCAGAAGGAGAAGGAGGGAGAAACTTAAACAGATTCCTTCCTGAGTGTGGAGCCTGGATCCCATGACCCTGAGATCATGACCTGAGCTGAAACCAAGAGTCAGATGCTTAAATGACCATGACACCCAGGTGCCCCTGCATTTTGTATTTCAGTGAATATTGCTGAACAATCTTCCAAAAATGTTGCCCCAGTTTATACTCTTCCTTCAATAAGACTCTATTCCACTGGGATCAGGAACATGCTCTCTCTGCTCGTCTGCTGACTAGGCTGTTTGTACAACAAGCCCTTAGTGTTGTCTGTGGTGTCCGTTATTTCTCCTCCTTCATTTGTGATTTTGTTTGTTTGAGGTCCCACTCCCCACAACCCTATTTTTTTTTTTTTTTTTTTTGGTGAGTCTGGCTAGAGGTTTTGTTGATTTTTTTTTTTTTTTAAGAATTTCTTTTTTTTAAAAGCACTGATCTCTACCTCTGAAGCTAATAATACACAATGTGTTAGTTAATTGAAGTTAAATAAAATAAATAAATAAAAATAAATTAAAAAAATATTTTTAAAGATTTTATTTTTAAGAAATCTTTATAACCAACATGGCGTTCAAACTTACAACCCGAAATCAAGAGTTGCATACTCTACTAACTGAGCCAGCCAGGTGCCCCTGTTTTGTAAATCTTTTCAAAGAACCAGCTCTTATTTTCATTGATCTATTCTATTAGATTTTTTGGTTTCTCGAAGATTTATTTCTGCTCTGATCTTCATTATATCCTTCCTTCTGCTTGTTTTTGGGTTTTGTTTGTTCTTTCATCTTGTTTAGAGAGGTTATGATGTCACTTTTTTTTTTTCAAAGGTTTTATTTATTTATTTGACAGAGATCACAAGTAGGCAGAGAGGCAGGCAGAGAGAGAGGAAGGGAAGCAGGCTCTCTGTTGAGCAGACAGCCCGTTGTGGGGCTCCATCCCAGGACCCTGGGATCATGAACTGAGCCAAAGGCAGAGGCTTTAATCCACTGAGCCACCCTGGTGCCGCTGCGGTGTCACTTCTTATTTGATAGTGCTTCCTGTGTAATTTAAAATGTCAAATAAACCTAATTTTTCATTTCTCTTTCTATGAGAACAAATATTTTTAGATATATCAGGGACCTTCTGAAAAGGCCTAATCTGAGGTCAGAAAGACTTCATTTAGAATTCGATTTTTGAGAAGTTTGTCAGAAATATCAAGATGATTAATACACTTGATTAAATAGGATCATAGGTCACTGTGAAATGATACTTATCCTTTAACCAAAGTGACAGACTTCTCAGGTAAATGCAAAAAGCTACATAGCTGTAAAGCAAAACAAAACCAACCACTTTAGCTCTTAATTGAGAAAACTTAGTTTTCGTAAGTGATCAAAGACCTGATAAAGACAGCATGAAGCACAGGGAATTATTTTGATTAAACATAGTATCTTTGTTTTCTAGGCAGATTACTTAATAGGTAAAGGAAAGCTTTTTCATTCTTATAAGTAGACCAGTGGTCCAAGAAAACATTGTTCTTGTAGCATAGGAAAGAAAATTAGATTTATATTTATATAAGTACTCTATTGATAATAAAAGCCATTTAAAAAATCCTTATAATAATAATTCAGTTTCAGTTAGCTTGATTATAGAAGATAAAATTCTTCTTTCCCCTTTCTGTCATTCCCCAACTTGCTCTACCATGTTGTACTTTATTTTCCTCTATCCCATTCCGATGTAACCAGTTTTACTTTAGGACAAATTTACTTTCTTTTCCCTTAACAAACATGCATTTGCATACCTCATACCTTTACCTCATACCTTTTCTTAATCAAAATTACATCCTATTTTCCTTGCATACAGAGTTTTCCTCCTTTATTTCTAGCACCTTTAATTACATTTATTATTAGAATTCTTAACCCTCAATATCTTAATTTCTAATGAAAACTAAGAAGTGCAAGCTATTGTGAACTGTCAGGCCAGTATATTTTTAGAATGGCAAATTTATGGATACATTTCAAAATTTCTAGGAAAGCACATTTCCTTATGGTAGAATCATGGTTGAATTTTTCAGTGTGGCTCAAACCTGTTTGCTAATACATCCAAGTATTTTTACTTCCTCTGGATAAGAGATTAAGAGTAGATAAGTTTGTTTAGCAATTAATGTTTCAGCATTTTATCTTATTTGGAGATGATCTAGACATTTCATGAATTTCCACCATTTAACGTAGCAAAACACTGAGGGTATAAATTACCAAAGAGATTTGGGAACCTATTTAAGTAGATATATCATAACACATAATTATGGAAAAGTTTACTTAACAGCTTTTATTTCACTTACATTTATTTAATGTACTTGTTCTTAACAATTATATTTAGATAACTCATGAAAATCTTGTGAGACATTAAAAGAGCTATCCATCAGCTTGTTTTTCTTGCTGACAAATTTTTTTTGCAACAGAGATAACATGAGCTTATTTGGCTTATAAACCTAGGTAGAATAAAATTGTGTCCACTTGTAGTTGATGCTGATAACTCTGAAGACATGCCTATTTTAATTAAACTAACAAACTTTAGATGTTATTTACCAAAGATTCTCCTAGGTCCTGTAAAGTTGAAAAACATTTGGGTTAGTTTCTATTACATTTCTGAGAGTTTAGAAATATTTAATTTGTTAAGTGTTTATTTTTCTTTAAGCCAAGTCAGATGAGCTGTTTTACAAATTAAATTTGGCAGTACCATCCAGAGGTAGGAAAAAAAATTGCCTATACACAGTACAAGTTTACACATATACAAAAACATGGAGACAGACTCACAGACCCTGTAGCTTTCATTTTAAATTTTTAGTTTTGAATCAGGTATGACAACATATAAAACTCAGTAGTTTGTAAATAACTTTTTTTTTTTAAAGATTTTATTTATTTATTTGACAGAGATCACAAGTAGGCAGAGAGGCAGACAGAGAGAGAGAGGAGGAAGCAGGCTCCCTTCCGAGCAGAGAGCCCGATGCGGGACTCGATCCCAGGACCCCGAGATCATGACCTGAGCCGAAGGCAGCAGCTTAACCCACTGAGCCACCCAGGCGCCCCTGTAAATAACTTTTTAATCCAAAATGTGTCCAGCAGACAGAACAAGTTACGATTGTAAGGGCCTGCCCCTCCCAGAGGAACTTGCTTGTGGACCCCGGATGTAGGGGTGGGGCAGGCCAGGTGGAGATGTCCAATCGGTGCAGCATGTGTATATCCACTAGGGTGGATTGAAATCCGATTGGCCACCTGTATAGGGGTGGGACTCAACCAACCGCATAAAGGTTGCTGTGAGGCTAGCAGGGGAGGAGGAGAGCTGCGCGGGGAGCAGAAGAGTTGATGGGAGTGGAGAGTCGGCGGAGTGGAGGAGCTGTAACAGCTCTTGTAAGAGTTATAACTGCCACAAGCGGTCCCACCACCGGCGCTCCCTGCGCCTGCAGCTTCCAGCCTCTGACGGCCCCCAGCCGCAGCCTGCAGCCTGCAGCCTCTAGCCACCTGCAGCTTCCAGCTGCCTGCGCCCCGCCTCCGGCGGTCCTGCCTCTGGTGGCCCTGAGTCGCCGCCTGTAGCCTCCAGCCGCCTGCAGCTTCCAGCCGCCTGCGGCCCCGCCTCCGGCAGCCCCGAGCCACCTGCAGCCTTAAGCTGCGTGCAGCTTCCAGCAGCCCTGAGCTGCCCGGACACCAGCGGTCCTGCTGTCAGTGGTCCCTCGACGCCTGTGGCCCTGAGACTCCAGCAGTCCAGCGGCCCAGCGGTCAGTGGTCCTGACGCCTGCAGCCCCTGGATGCCAGCGGTCCCCAGATGCCAGTGGCCCTGAGATGCCAACGGCCCCTAGCCGCCAGCAGCCTTGCCTCAAAATGCCTCACCACCCTGAGCCACGAGCAGCCTTGTCTGCAGCGGTGGCTTCCTCTGGGTGGCAGCCTTGTCAGAGTGGTATCGTGGGGAGCAGAGTCTGTGTCATTTGGGTTGTCCTCCTTGTCATCGTCGCTGTCATTGTTGCCTCTTTGACGTTGGGAGCGGCCTCCTCCGGGAAGTGGTCTTGTCCAGAATGGCCCCTTCTTGGGAGCGGCCCTGTCTGGGGAGCAACCTCATGGAGCAGCGGCCTCATCTTGGGAGTGGCCTCTTCTTGGGAGCGGCTCCGATCACGGAGTGGCCTCATCTGCGGAGCAGCCTCATCTAGAGCAGCCTCGTCCGGAGCGGCCTTCTTGGGAGTGACCTTGTCGGGAACATCATCCTCGGCTTTTCGTAAGAGATAGCCCTGACCGGTCAGTTTGATTCTTGATGCTTGGCGCGAAATAAAGTTTTGTTTGACCTTCGCTTTGTATCAGTCTCGTTCCTTTGATCACGGACCCTAACGATTATTCAAGCCAATGGCTTAGGCTTTTTACTAATACTTGTGGAGAAGATTTTTAAGATTTGCGTTTGTTCTTGACAAGTAACCTTAGGAGGCTAGATTAAGGTGGACTGGATCTTGGGCAAGAGGTCTTTTAGAGCACTTTGTATTTTAAAAGTGTTCTCCATCCATTGTTCTTTAGTCTGAGGATTGTGGGCAGTTTTAATTACTGCCTGGGTGTTTGCATTTCAAAGACATGGCAAGATTTATATCTCCAAGGGACAGAGAAAATTTCTTCCTAGGAGTTTTGGTGTCTTTTGGATAATTCTGGAAGTCCCAATTAAAATGTGCTAGTGGGGGCACCTGGGTGGCTCAGTGGGTTAAAGCCTCTGACTTTGGCTCGGGTCGTGATCCCAGGGTCCTGGGTTCGAGCCCCGAGTTGGGCTCTCTGCTCAGCGGGGACCCTACTTCTCTCTCTCTCTCTGCCTGCTTGTGTTCTCTGTCTGTCAAATAAATAAATAAAGTATTTAAAAATAGATAAATAAAAATCAACAAGTCAGGAAATGACAGATGCTGGCGAGGATGTGGAGAAAGGGGAACCCTCCTACACTGTTGGTGGGAATGCAAGCTGGTGTAACCACTCTGGAAAACAACATGGAGGTTCCTCAAAATGTTGAAAATAGAACTGCCCTATGACCCAGCAATTGCACTACTGGGTATTTACCCTAAAGATACAAATGTAGTGATCCGAAGGGGCACGTGCACCCGAATGTTTATAGCAGCAATGTCCACAATAGCCAAACTATGGAAAGAACCTAGATGTCCATCAACAGATGAAAAGATAAAGAAGATGTGGTATATATACACAATGGAATACTATGCAGCCATCAAAAGAAATGAAATCTTGCCATTTGCGACAACGTGGATGGAACTAGAGCGTATCATGCTTAGCGAAATAAGTCAAGCAGAGAAAGACAACTATCATATGATCTCCCTGATATGAGGAAGTGGAGATGCAACATGGGGGGTTGAGGGGGTAGGAGAAGAATAAATGAAACAAGATGGAATTGGGAAGGAGACAAACCATAAGTGACTCTTAATCTCACAAAACAAACTGAGGGTTGCTGGAAGGAGGGGGGTTGGGAGAAGGGGGGTGGGGTTATGGACATTGGGGAGGGTATGTGCTTTGGTAAGTGCTATGAAGTGTGTAAACCTGGCGATTCACAGGGGATAAAACTATGTTTATAAAAAATTAAAAATCATAAATAAATAAATAAATAAATGTGCTCGTGCCCGACAGTAATTAGAGGGAGAACCTTATAAAGAATAATTCTCTGGACTCATGGTCAAGTGGAGTCTCTTCAGGGCTGGAGATGAAGAGGGGGTCATTTAGGTCACTATGGTCATGGAAATGATCAAGCCATTGAACCATGCCAGTTTTATGCAGCAGGAGATGGGCCTCGTCTAACGTTTTCCACTTACTATGAGACTTAGCAGCGATCATTATGGTGGAAGGATGAGCACAGCCCCAGGCAATAAATATTCAGGTTAGGAGGGAGGGTCTTGGTCTAAATAGTGGTCGCTCTCGTGGCCTTTGCCTTCCTTTCCCCATCTTCATCCTCCTGGAGGCCTTGATTACCCTCTCAGGTTTTCCTTTGGTGGCAGGGATACTTTGTGAGGCGTATTTTTTCATTCTGCCTCAGTCATGGGAAAGCCAGGGGGGGCTCAGGATCTGTGGTATCTCAGAGGAAATGAGCATATCGCCCAAGTGGGGCTTTAAGAAAATAATGGATTTTAGGGGCTGTCGAGATACCAGCCAGTTGATAGGTTTTGCTGCCTGCCATGGACCATTCAGAGGCCATTTCAAACAAGCAAACAAACAAAAAACCCTGCAATAGCCAGTTAGACCCCCTCTGTCCTTCCTGCTGCATGAAATCTTTAAGAAAGCTTTGAATTTCTGGTAAGATAGTTTTGTGTTTTTTTTTTTTTTTTAAGATTTTACTTATTTATTTGACAGAGAGAAATCACAAGTAGACTGAGAGGCAGGCAGAGAGAGAGAAGGAAGCAGACGTCCCGCTGAGCAGAGAGCCTGATGCAGGACTCGATCCCAGGACCCCGAGATCATGACCTGAGCCGAAGGCAGTGGCCTAACCCACTGAGCCACCCAGGTGCCCGTGGTAAGATAGTTTTTGATCTGTTTCAACTTCTTGATTTTCTCCTGTTAATCTTACGTGTTGTTACTGGAAAATTTGGGGTGATGTCACCGGGAGCCCTTTTCTTTGGTGCTCACTTTCCTTTCCGGGGTGTCCCAAGAGACCTCTCTGGACCTCTGCCAGTGTGCTATGCACAGGATCTTGGGGGAAAACTCTTAGGAGCATGGCCTAGAGTCTTGGCATTGTATGCATGGCACAGAACAATGTCCAGGGGGCTTCATGGGTTTGCACTTATCAAGAAGCTGGGGTACCTCTTCAGGGTTCTTAAGAGGTGCTGGCTTCGGATGTTCAGGACATTTGTATTTGTCCATCAACTTTTTTTAGCAACATCACACCAGGGATTGGACCCATAATATCCCATTGGGTCAGGGGACAGAGAGTGACAGCAGTGAGTGAAGTGGTGACACGGACCATAGGCTTCTGTAGTATTTTCTCTCTGGTGGCTATTCCACTCTTCCGGGTTAGGACATGTAGTCCAGGCATGACCCACTGACACAGTGATGGGAGGCAGCAGTCTCCCATCCTCTTCACCTACGGGGATCTTTTCCTCAGGCCTTTAGCCCAGAGCCTCACCTTGTGCTGCAACAGTAGGCTTGCAGTCCAGTCCACCCTCGTTAGCTGTTTTTGGCCTTGAGGAGCGAAGGGCCCTCAAGCACATCATTACCAGTTAAGGCCTCCATAATTCGTGGCCTCATCACCTTGTTGGGCTATATACTCTTGATCACGCTGGCTCAGGGGAGACTGCTGGACTATGATGGCAGCTACGACCCTGCAGGCAACACGTCACAGAGGCAGTGTTATACCCTGGGAAGTGGTGCTCATTTCCCAGGTGGTGGTACCACCTGAGTTAGGCGCTGAGGCAGCGAGCTGCAGCTAAAGGGCATGCCCCATGGTGAATGGAAAGGGCGGTTACCCCTTTCTGCTGAGTAAAACAGGTATATTGTGGTGTTGTCAGCCCGTCTCTAACTGGTGTGGTGGCTGGATTAGCTTTTGTGGTTCTTCTAATTGCAAGATGCCCTTCAGCAATAACCAATCAGGAAACTTAGGAAAAAGAGATTTATTGCTTACAGGACTGGAATTTTGCACAGGACACCTGGGGCTGCAGAGACAGACAGACAGACAGACAGACACAGACCCACAAACACACAGTGCAAGCACACAGGCACAGGGTTCTGGTTTTATTAGAGATGGAGGATGGGGGTCTAGGGTTATATGGGCTCACTTTTTACTGGTGAATTTAAAGTGCAAGAAGAGGAAAAGTAGGGATGGCTGGGTGGCTCAGTTTTTAAGCATCTGACTTCGGCTCAGGTCATGATCCCAGGGTTCTGGGATCGAGTCCCACATCCGGCTCTTTGCTCAGCATGGGAATTTGCTTCTTCCTCTCCCACTTCCCCTGCTTGTGTTCCCTCTCTCATTCTGTCTCTCTCTGTCAAATAAATAAATAATATTTAAAAAAAAGAGCTCCCACATAATTTTAAAAATCAATCAAGAACTCTGAAACAAAGGAGCCTCAGTGTGGGGAGGTGGCCTGTCTCTTTATCTAGTCCGAAGGCTGGCAGTGTGTTTGAGATAGTCGTCTTTGGGGTAGATGCCTCTCAGAAGCAAGGAGCCAGCCATCAAAACTTGTCAAGCGCTTGCTTTTTTTTTTTAAAGATTTTATTTATTTATTTATTTGACACAGAGAGAGAGAGATCACAAGTAGGCAGAGAGGCAGGCAGAGAGAGGGAGAAGCGGGCTCTCTGCTCTCTCGCCGAGCAGAGAGCCCGATGTGGGGCTCTATCCCAGGACCCTGAGATCATGACCTGCGCCGAAGGCAGAGGCTTTAACCCACTGAGTCACCCAGGCGCTCCAGGGTTTATACTAAACCACCGTTCTTCTATTTCTAGGAGTTTGTTTTTCAGATTCCACATGTGAGATCATGCAGTATGTATCTTTCTCTCTCTGACTTATCTCACTTAGCATAACGCCTTCAAGTTCATCCATGTTGTCACACATAACAGGATTTCCTTTTTTTCGTGGTTGAATAACATTGCATTGTGTGTACATATTAGACATATATGAATATATGCATGTATACATATGTATATGTCTAATATATACACACACATATATTACATCTTCTTTATCCCTCTAGCCATTGATGGACACCTGGGGTTGTTTCTGTATTTTGGCTGTTGTGAATAATTCTGCAGTGAACATGGGGTGCAGGTACCTGTTTGATGTCCTGTTTTCATCTCCTCTGGGTATATATCCAGAAATGGGATTGCTGGGTCATATGGCAGTTTTATTTTTAATTTTTTGAGGAACATTCCTAATGCTTTCCACAGTGGCTGTGCCAATTTACATTCCTACTAACAGTGCACAGAAGTTTTCTTTTCTTCACATTCTGGCAAATGCTTGATACCTCTTGTCTTCTCGATGATAGGCATTCTAACAAGAGTGAGGTGATATCTCATTGTGGTTTTGGTTCTCATTTCCCTGACGATTAGTGATGTTGAGCACCTTTTCATGTGTCTGCTGGCATTTGTGCTAATCTACCCACTTCCTCTGCCCAGGTTTCTTTTTTTCTTTTTTTTTTTTTTTTTAAGAATGCAGCATGGAACCCAGTGTGGGGCTTGAACTCATGACCCTGAGATCAAAATCTAAGCTGAGATCAAGAGTTAGCCCCTTAATCAACTGAGCCACCCAGGTCCTCTTACCCATTTTTTAGTAGGATTATTTCTTCTTGTTCTTAAGTTCTATGAGTTCATTACATATTTGGGTGTTAACTTATTATCTGGTACATGAATCGCAAATATTTTCTTCCATTCTGTGGGTTGACTTTTTGATTTTGTTATGCAGAAACTTTTTAGTTTCATGCAGTCCCAGTTGTTAATTTTTGCTTTTGTTGCTTGTGTTTTTGGTGTGATCAAAAAATCACTGTTAAGACCAATGTTAAGGAGCTTCTTCCCTAGTTTTGTGGTTTCAGATCTTATGTTTAAATTTTTAATCCACTTTGAGTTAATTTTTGTGGGTGGTCTAAGAGAGGGGCCTAGCTTCATTTTTCTGTATGTTACCCAGCTTTTCAAACATTGTATGTTTAAGAGAATATCCTTTCCCCATTGAATGTTCTTGGCTCCCTTGTCAAATATTAGTTGATCAAATGTCTGTGGGTTTATTTCTGGACTCTCTATTCTTTTTTTTTTTTTTTAAGATTTTATTTATTTATTTGACAGAGATCAGAGGCAGGCAGAGAGGCAGGAAGAGAGAGAGGGGGAAGCAGGCTCCTTGCTGAGCAGAGAGCCCGATGCTGGGGCTCGATCCCAGGACCCTGAGATCACGATCCAAGCCGAAAGCAGAGGCTTAACCCACTGAACCACCCAGGCGCCCTGGACTCTCTATTCTATTCCATTGGTCCAGGTGTCTATTTTTATGCCAGTACCATGCTGTTTTAATATGGTTTGGGATCAGGAAGAATGGTGCCTTTGGCTTTGCTCTTTGCCAGGATTCTTTGGCTGTTGGGGGTCTTTTGTGATTCCACACAAATTTTAGGATTTTTTTCTATTTCTGTCCATTGAAATTTTGATAGGGATTATACTGACTTTATAGGTGGTTTTGGGTAGTATGGACATTTGAACAATATTCTTACAAAACACGAACACACAGTATCTTTCCATTTATTTGTGTCATCTTCAGTTTCTTTCATCAGTCTTATAATTTTCATTATACACATATTTTACCTCTGGTTAAATTTATTCCTAAGTATTTCATTGTTTATGACACAATTGTGATGGGTTTTAAAAAATGTATTTTATTATTAGTGTGTATGGAAATGCAATTGATTTCTGCATGCTGGTTTTTATATCCAACTTTACTGAATTTGATTAGTTGGTTGAGTCTTTAGGATTTTTGCTATATAAGATCACATCAACTACAAATAATGACAGTTTGATATCTTCCTTTCCAGTTTGGATGCCTTTTTTTCCCCCTTGTCTATTTGCTCTGGCTGGGACTTCCAGTACTATGTTGAGTAAAAGTGATGAAAGTGGGTACCCTTGTCTTGTGCCTGATCTTAGAAAAAATGTTTTCAATCTTTCACCATTGAGTATGATGAAAGTAGGTTTGTTGTACATGATCCTTATTATATTGAGGTATATTCCTTCCATACCCAGTTTGTTGAATGTTTTTTGAATTTATTTTTTAAAGATTTTATTTATTTATCTGAGGGAGGGAGGGTGTGGGAGTATTGAGGGGGCAGGGAGAGAGGCAGAGGGAGAGGGATAAGCAGACTGCCCATTGAGCAGGGAGGCAGAGAGCCTGAGGAGGGCTTGGTCATGACCTGAGCCAAAGGCAGTGGCTTAACCTTAACCAACTGAGCCACCCAGCACCATGTTGAGGCTTTTGTAAAATGAAATGATTTTGTATTTTGTCAGATGCCTTTTCTGCATCTATAGATAATCATATGATTTTTTATCTTTCATTCTATTAATGTGGTATATTACATTTATTGATTTGTGTATATTGAACCTTGCATCCCAGGGATAAATCCCACTTGGTCATGGTGTAGGCTCTTTTTATATGCTGTTGGATTTTGTTTGAAAATGTTTTGTTGAGAATTTTTGCATTTTACGTTCATCAGGAATATTGGTCTGTAGTGTCTCTTCTTGTAGCATCCTTATCTGGCTGTGGTGTCAGGAAACCGGCACTGCAAACTGACTTTGAGATTGTTCCCTCTTTTTCAAAAATATTGTGTGGAAGAGTTTGAGAAGGATTGGCATTAATTCTTCATTAAATGCTTGGTAGACTTTGCCAGTGAAACCATCTGGTCTTGGACTTCTTTTGATTACTGATTGTCTCATTATTTATTATTTGTCAAATATTTGTCAAATAATGAATTTTTTGGTATGTATTTTATGTGTATATATGTATTTGTATGCATTTTGTATGTATTTTGTATGTATTTTTTATTTCCTCTTGATTCTGTCTTGGTAGTTTGTATTGTTTTTTTTAGATTTCATCCATTTCTTCTAGTTGTCCAATTTGTTGGCATTTAACTGTCATAAGTTCTTAGGATCCTGTGTATTTCTGTAGTTGTAATATCTCTTTTCCTTTCTGGTTTTGAATCTTCTCTCCTTCTTTATTTTGTTAGTCTAGCCAAATTTATTTATCAAAAAAACCTAGCTCTTAGTTTTGTTCTTTTTTGTTAATTTCTGGTTTGTTTCATTTATTTCTGCTCTGATCTTTTTTATTTTCTTCTTTCTCCTAACTTTGGGCTTAGTGTGTTCTTTTTCTAGTTTCCCGAGGTGGAAAGTTAGATTAAGATTTTTCTGTTTGCCTGATCAATTTATTGGTATCAGCTTTCCCCTTTGAACTCCTTTTGTAGCATTCTGTAAGTTTTGGCATGCTGTATTTCCATTTTCATTTGTTTTGAGATAATTAAAAGAAAATTTTTTATATCTTCTTTGATCCCTTGGTGGTTTAGGAGTGTGTTGTTTAGTTTCCACATGCTTATACTATTTCTTGCTTTTCTCTTGTCAATTTGTAGTTTATAACATTGTGGTCAGAAAAGGTACTTGGTATGATTTCAATCTTCTTAAATTTGTTAAGACTTGTTTTATTACCTATTGTATGATCTATCCTGGAGAATGTTCAGTGTGCCCTTGAGAAGAGTATGTGTTCTGCTGTTGTTGGATGGAGTGTTCTGTAAACGTCTGTCAGGTCCATTTAGTTTAATGTATGGTTCTAATCCAATGTTCCTTGATTTTCTGTCTGGATGCTCTGTCCATTGATGAAAGTGAAGTATTACAGTCCCTTAATATTATTGTATTGTATTATATTTCTCCCTTCAGATCTGTTGATATTTGCTTATTATATTTAAGTGCTGTGATGTTAGGTGTGTATATATTTATGATCATTTTATCTTCTTGAAGAATTGACTCCTTTATCATTATATAATGAACGTCTTTGTCTCTCGTCACTGTGTTTTTTGGCTTAAGGTATGTTTTATCTCATATAACTAAAGCTACCCTGCTCTATTTTGCCGTCCACTTGCAAAGTATAAATTTTTCCAATTTCACTTTGGGCCTATGTGTATCTCTAAATCAGAATCGAGTCTCTTGTAAACAGCTTATAGTTGGGGCTTGTTTTTAAATCCATCTAGCCATTCAGTGTATTTTGATTGGTGAATTCAATCCATTTATATTTAGAGTAAGTTCTGATATATATGAACTTATTTTTACATTCTTATTGCTCTTTTGTAGTTCTCTTCCATTTTTCTGTTTCTGTCTACCTCTGTAAATTGGTGGTATTGTTTTTGTGGTAGTATGTTCTGTTTCCCACCTTTCTTTATTTTTTAAGAGTGTAGTCTGGGTTTTTGCTTTGTAGTTACCATAAGGAACATGATTCTTCATGTTCCTTAATGTTTTGTGGTGCTTCTTCGTATTTGAGGTACCTATCCAGTATCTTACATGAAACATTTTATAGATAAAATAGTCCATTTTAAGCTGATAGCAACTTTGCATACAAAAAGTCACCCTTTTACTCTCGCCTTTTCTGTATTTGATGTCATAATTTACTTTTTATATATCGTGTATTTATTTTCAAGTTATAGTAACTGTATTAATTTTAATATTCTCTTTAACCTTTATACTATATTTAAGTGGTTAACGTATTATCCTATTATAGAAATAGTTTTCTAAATCTGATTATATGTTTACCTTTGCCAATGTGTTGTATAAGCTCATATGTTTTCATATCCCTATCTAGCATCTTTCTCTTCCAGTTTGAACTCCTTCAACTTTTGTTGTTTGGGAAAGTATTTAAATACACAAGTATATATATATATATATATGTGTGTGTGTGTGTGTATAATATAATATTTACATTTATATTTTTGTATGTTATGTACAAAATACATAGCAGATAACTCTGGATAAATTATTGTTGACTGGCAGTTTTTTCTTTCAGCACTTTGAATATGTCATTCCACTCTCCTGGCCTATAGGAGTTTCTGCTGAAAAATCCAGTGACAGGCTAATGGTTTTTCTTTCTTCTTTTCTGCTGAAAAATCCACTGATAGACTAATGGTTTTTCTTTCTTTTCTTTTTATATTCTTTTTTCTTTTCTTTCTTTCTTTCTTTCTTTTTTGTTAAGTTACAATCTTTTTTTTTTTCCCTCTAGCTGCCTTTAGGATTCTCTTTACCTTTGATTTTTGACATTCTCATTGTAATGTGTCTTGGAGAAGGCCTTTATACATTGAGATACTAGGGTAATCCATTAGCCTCATGAACTGGGATGCCCATGTCTTTAAAATAAATGTTCTATCCCTTTCCCCTCTCTACTCCTTCTAGAACCCCAGTTATTCTAATATCCATGTTTGATGAAGTCCCATACGTCATGTAGTCTCTCTTGTTCTTTCATTTGTCTTCTCTGATGGATTTTTTTTAAAGATTTTATTTATTTGTCGGAGAGAGAGAGAGGGAGAGAGAGAGCGTGCGCGCAATCGCACTCACAAGCAGGGAGTAGGGGTAGAGGGAGAGGGAGAGATAGGCTCTCCAATGAGCAGGGAGCCCAAGGTGGGACTCAATCCCAGGACTCTGGGATCATTGCCTGAGCCAGAGGCAGCTGCTGAACCATGTGACCCACACCTATGTTCCTAACGGGCTGTGTAACACTGCCTCTCCTCTAGCTTGCTTTACTCTGTCTCGCACTTTGCTCTTCTGCAAATGCCCTCTACTGCGCTGCCCTTCTCACTTGTCATTGAATTCCTCAGCTCCAGAATTTGTTTGGTTCTTTTTTTATGAGTTCTATCTCTTTGTTAAATTTCTTGTTTTATTCATGTATTTTTTCCTGATGTTTGTTTCCTGAATTATCTGTTTCCTTGTAGCAAATTGAGTTTCCTAAAAAAAAAAAAAATCTTTAATTCACTAACTGCTAGATCAGAAAATTCTGTGCCTTTGATTATTATCTTTGGTGATGACATGCTTTCATGATTCTTCATGTTCCTTATTGTTTTGTGTTGCTTCTTCTGCATTTGACATACCTGCCCTGTATCTTCTCAGATCTATAATAGCTACTTTCAGGTGGGATATATTTTTCATTGGTTCTGTTAACTCTAGGGTTTTCCTCAACCTTGTGTCAATATACCTGCCTCATTCTTGTTTGTGACCGAATTCTTGAGCATGTATATCTTCCCTGATTCTTAGAACTCACCAGACTGGCAGCTGGAAACCTCTTTAGTTTTCCAGAAGGTGGTGCTGTAGGTCAGGTTTGTGGTTTCTTCCTTGCCTACCAAGTCTGTTTTTCTGAGAGCACACCACTCACTGGATTCTTGCCATGCACTCTAGAGCACGCACAAGGAACTGGCTTCAGTGTTAGGGAGAGTGTGGGTGTAGCACTCAAGAGTGTTGGAGGTGCCCCTGAGCTGCTGGGCAGGTCCTTAGGTCAGGTTCTCCCAGAGGCGGTGGGCAGACTTCCTGCTCAAGCCCAGAGCACTGTCAGCAGGAATCACATCCCTTTAATTAATGCCCTTTGGGATTTTTACCTGCCTCTTTTCTGAACTCCCTCCCTCCCCCACCTGTCATGGAGGTCCCACCTCAGCACTCTGGGTGCTGCTACGAAGGGTTCCAGCAGGGCTGGGGAAGCTGAGCCCTCCACTCACTGTTCTTTCCTTATCCTGTGGGAGAGGTGGCAAGGGCTCTCTAGGTCAGCCAGGCACCGTGTTGCCTGGGAGGAGGGAGAGTGCTGGTGCAATTCGCCTTCTTCAGTGTGGCAGAACTTGTATTTTTAACCCCCAAAGGTGTGCTGCAATACCCTTGGGAAAGCTGGACTTCTACAAAGTCTCTTTTGTTGTGGGTTTCCGTCCAAGCCAGTACTTTCTAAGTTTTCCAGACCACATCCTAGAGAGGTTGGGGTAGACTCACTGGCTCCTGCTTGTTTTGCAGTCTGTGCCAGTGTCTGTCTGTCTACTACCGGCTGCACAGGTGGTGAGACTTCTTCTAGGTCCCTTGACATAAGGTGCTGGCGCCCACAGGTGCTGGCTCCCACAGTTCCCACAGAGGCACTTTTCTTCATGGATAGATGCTTAATGAGTTGTTGAGAAGTGGGACCAGAAAAAGAGGACAACTTATGCCATCATGATGGTGACATCGTCCATGAACATAGATTGAAATGTGCTTGCCTGGGTTAGTTTGACCTCTTGTGCCACTGTCCTTATCCATGAGAACAATGTGCCCCAGATAGTTCTGGTTCCAGAATGAGAGTTACAGGGAGCTGAGCTATAGCTCGAAGGAGTCCTACCTGCCTATCCGTAGATCTGTGAGTGAGAAGAAGATGCCTTTTTTGTACGTCATTGAGATTTTGGGTTTGGTTTGTTACACAGCATTATTACAACAATATTTGACTATTCTATATTTTTTAAAGATTTTGTTTATTTTAGAGAGAGCGCAAGTAGGGGAGCAGCAGAGGGAGGGGGACAAGCCGACTCCATGCCGAGCATGTGCCTGATCTCCTGACTCTGAGACCACAACCCAAGCAGAAAGCAAAAGTCAGACGCTCAATGGACTGAGCTGCTCAGGCATCCCTTAACTGTTTTATTTTATGAAATTCTATATACATAGAAATACATATATATAATTTTACATAAGTGCATATCATAATTATGAGTGTTTCACATTTTTTTTTGTTGTCCTCATTAGGTTGGTTACCCCTCGTGTTCCCCCTCGACTCTACCCCAAGATGCCCCCTCTTCCTTCCTAGGTAATCCACGTTGACAGCCTAGTTTGCACCTATCTGGATCTTTTTCCTCACTTCTTATGAGCACATAGATGCAGCAGTGCCATTCGAAATATGTAGCAAGCAGTACAGCCCACTACGAATTAACATTCAGTGTGGCTCTATCAGTGTATACTGGCCGAATGTTAGCTCTGCCCACATGCATGAGCCAGAAGTTTCTGTCACTGTTTTTTATGTTTTTTAACAAAAAAGGCAATATTACAAACATTTTTCTTTTTTTTTTTCCTTTAAGATTTTATTTATTTATTTGACAGTCAGAGATCACAAGTAGGCAGGGTGAGGGGGGAAGCAGGCTCCATACCAAGCAGAGAGCTCGACGCGGGGCTCAATCCCAGGCCCCCGAGACCATGACCTGACCTGAAGGCAGAGGTCTGACCCACCGAACCACCTAGGCGCCTCTGCCTTGTTTTTTATACAATATTTATACAATACCTAATCTCTAGTGATACGGCTTTTATTCATTCCTCCTAATTGCTGTATAAAATCATTAAATCATTAAGCGGGCTAGGTGTATCAGACTTTCCCTTTGTTACCAATGTTTTCGTTACTGTGAACAATACTGTACCACACATTCTGAACATACATCATCACGTACTGCTGTTTTTAATCTCTAGGGCATCAAGGCCCAGGAATGGAACAGGTGGATTGACTGATGAATGGGTGAATTTTGTTAGATGGTATCATAGCTTTTCAAAGTTCTATGGCAATTTGGATTTTTACCATCAAGACTAAAAAAAATAATTTTCCCTACATTCTACCAAGTGGGAAGTACATGGTTTTCTGATTTTTGCCAGCCTCATGGGTATAAAGTAATAATCTGCATTTCCCAAACCACTAGCAAACTCACCCACCTTTTCGTGTTGGCTGTTTAGGTTATCTTTTCATATCTTCGCTCATTTCTCTATTGTGTTGTTTGTATCGGTTGTATCATTGCCAATGTCTGAGAGCTTTTGCATATTATAGATAATAACCTCATGCCTAGATTGAAAGGTTTTTTTGTTTACTTGGGACTCGTCCATTGATTTGGTTTAGGTTATCTCTTGCCATACCGAAACGTTGGCCCAGTCATGAGAATGTGCCTTCCTTCCCCATCTCTCTGTGTCTCCCCAATTTTTCTGTGTGTGCACGAACATCACCTGCCTCTGTTTCCTTCCCCTCTTTCTGCCTTTCTGTGTTTCTTAGTCTCTCTTTTTCTCTTGTTCCCCATCTACTCCCTCTTACCTGGCTGTTTACCCCTCACTTTTTCAGCTCCACATGAACACTGATTTTCAGTGCAGGGAGAGCTTTTTCTTGCTTGTGTTGTTTACAAAGCCACGATAGACCCAGGAGGTGACCAGAAGCAGCACAATACCAGATAAAGCAATGTGTTTTTAAAATTGGCTGAAATTGGGATCCCTTGAGGTTTTTTTTCTATATGGATTTTCCTGTCTGTCCTCTGAGAAACTGATTCTGTAGGTCTGGAGTAGGGTGTGATGTACAAATAACATTTACTTTAAACCCCCTCCAGGGTACTCCAGTACACACTCAGGGCTAGAAATCTGTAAACGCTGGGTCAGAGAGGCTAGAAAAATGCCCTCCAGTGCAGGCAGCTTGCTTGGGTGATGGGACAAGCTAGGGCGTTGCAGTCTCAGATTACCTTCAACAACCCCCCAGTTTAGCACAAGACTGCATGAGGGGCTCTTGTGGAGTAGGAATAATGAAGAAGGTCTGCTAGCTTCCTGTTCTATGATCTAAAATGGCAGGAGAGAGAATGGGGACAATTCAGCTTAAGGATGGTTGCAGTGGTGGCAAATGGACACTGGGGAGCAGTGTGGCCCCATGGGCTCAGAAGCCCTCTAACTCAAAGCTGGGGAAGTTCCCAGCTTCCAGGAACGCTCTGGTGGGTGAAAAGCTGTCCCACCACCTTCTTCCCTCCAACTCTTTGTCCCTGTCCTACAGAACCTGGCTGTCAGATGATTAACATTCGTATAACATTTACTGTGTGTGAGAGATCTCACATTCAGCACTGTCTGGGGTTATTTAGTCTCCATAGCAGTCCAGGGTAGGCGTATTATTTCCATTCTCCCAAAGAGGAACCTGCAGCTTAGGGAAGGAAGTTAATTAATTTCCTAGTGGGTGTCAAAGCCAGGGTTTAGACTCAAGGCTGAGTCTAAGCCAAACGTTCTTTGCATTCAGCAATTGCTACTTTACACAGTTAACATTTAATTTATTCTGAACATATTAATAAAGGCTTATTTACCAATTCATTCATATGTGCTGATCCTTTCTTTTCTTCTTCCTTTCTTTTTGAAACAAAGGGATCCGTCAGAATAACTCAGCTAAGAGATATTAAAGCTCACAGTCTATTGTCATTTAATGGGAGACTAAAGAAAGAATGAATGAATGGCCATGGGCTTGCGCACTCCACGCAGGTAAATGACGGAGTCACGCAGAAAGTCTGCCGGGTTTTCTTTGGCTAGCGTAGCTAAATATCAGTGGATTTGGAGGGGACGTCACCCTGCAGGTCATCACAGTCCACATCATCTTTTCTTTCCATTTTTATGCCTCACTCACCTGTACCTGCCCGGTATGTGTTGATGGCAGCACCGGGCTGATGGGCCTTGAGAACTGCTGTCTTTGGGCCTTGAACCTCTCCCCACTCCATCTCCCTTCTCTTGCTCTCCTTCACACTGGCTGTTGCACGTAGCTGGAGGTTCTCACACCTGTGATGGGTGTGTTTGTGGGTCTGCTCTGCTGCTTCTAGCTTCCAGGCTGCTTGGGTTTGCTGGGGCTAAATTTAACTGCAGCTGCTCCATCAGAGGCTCTGGTATTTTCAGCCTGAGGAACACGGGGCGGCTGGGCTGGAAGTTGCTGAGGGCTGCTGGCCAGCGCTCACCGAACCCACTGTTTTGGATTGAAATTAGCATCCGGGTTGTTTGAAGGGCTTGGTTCTCCACCCCCCCCGCCCCCCCCCCCCCTTAATTGGACTTGAGAACAAAGGAGAAGGCAAGAAGTGGTAGAGAGTAAGACAATACAAGATAAACTCTGGGGACCCTCTGAATTTGCTTGGTCATTTCTCTGTTCTTCATAGCCGTCACTGTTAGGACATGTGAGAGCTGGGAGGCTGTGAGCTGAACATCACCCTTTCCAGCTGAGCCCAGTGAAGCTGATGGACGTGGCCAGAGCCATTCCTGATTGGTGGCCAAGAGGAGGGGATGGCCTGCATTGCACAATGACGGACTTCCTGCAGGCCCGTTTTTACCCTGCCGGCTACTCCTGAGTCACTGGCCAAGGAATTGCCAGTCTTGCTTCAGTGTTCTCATGTGTCATCCCGTGTCCTTTCCTGACCTAAGTGTTATTGGACAGAGGGTACTTTCCCGAAATCCTTGGCCCATGGCCCTCTGGAAGTTCCCAGCCAGCGTGTGCTGTGTGGTTGGTAGTCCCTCATGCCAAGAGAGCAGATGTATGAGCAAAATCACAGGCTTTTAGTGGCAGTTACAGCTGGAAGAGGAAAATGGGCCCAGAGATGGAGCTGGTGGCTCTGAGGGTGTGGGGAGGAGAGAGGCACAGAAATGGAGTATGTGGCTTCTCTCTGCTGAGGCCTGGGCAAGGGAGGCCTGCCAGATTGTTGGAACCACCCTGGCTGTTCTTGTGCCCTTGGCTGTGAGATGTCCTTCCTCCTGTGAATCCAAGTGAAACCGTATCCTCCCTCTCTCTCTAACTCACACATGTCCAGGGTAAATTCTGAGTACTTCGTGTGCCCAGCGTCTGGCCCTCAGGGTATGTAATAGGTGTCCACTAGAAGGCACCTCTAGCCCGCGGCTCTCCAACTAGAAATGGCCCTGGGATCCTCTCTTTGGATCTGCTCTTGTTACAAAAGATGAGCTGCAGCTCTCAGAGGTGGTTAGTTTTCTCTCTGACTTCCTGACCTCTCTCTGATGTCCTCTGCACATTTCTCTTTGCCTTGCCAGTTTGAACAAGAACTAGCAATCAGGACTCTGCACCAGGCAAGTTCCAAACACTTTGCATATATTAACTCATTTAGATCTTCCATCAGACCTGTCCATGAGACACGCTCTGCCATTGTTCCCCTATTACAGATAAGGACATGGAGACCCAGAAAAGTTAAGTGACTTGCCCGGAGTCACACACGAATTAAAGATGAGTGTTCTGGCCCCGCAGCTTTTACCCCTAGTGTGTAATGCTTTACATCATGCTTCACTGGGACTGCCTGTCTTTTGTCTCTCTCCTACCCCTGACTGTGAACACCTCTCGATTGAAAGAGATTGTGTTTTAATCTCTTTTGATCTTACCCAGAGCCTGGCACACTAGAACCTCAAACAGATATTTGTTGAATGAACGAAAGAACCAAAGTGCCATTTAAATCCCTGTTTCTTGCCCAGCATTTCGTAGACTTAATGTCTCTCAGGGGTTTTCAAGTACAGAGTGGGAAGCCTCCTTGGGGCGGGGGCGGGGGCAGGCTGGGAGATCCCAGCAACCCTTACTTGGCTAGGAACCCTCCAGGTTCTATCCCTGTTTCCTCCCCAGCTGCTACCTCCTCCCCCACCTGCCTGTGTGGCTGGGCATACCTGAGTGCTGTCAGGTTTTCTGCTGCAGAGGAAACACACAGACTGATTGTTCCGGAGATAGCGTGCAGGCTGACGAGCACACCAGGCATCCTGCTGACAATCCCTGGTGGTGGTGGCTGCAGCCTCTGTGGTGATGAGCCACAGGTAGGGAAGGCAGTAAAGGCCCCCTTCTTCCTTACCTCGCCAGAGCCTCAGAAAATGATCTGTGTGTGTTTGCTCCATTTTTTTTTTTTAAGATTTTATTTATTTATTTATTTATTATTTATTTATTTATTTATTTATTTATTTGACAGAGATCTCAAGTAGGTAGAGAGGCAGGCAGAGAGAGAAGAAGGGAAGCAGGCTCCCTGCTGAGCAGAAAGCCTGTTGTGGGGCTCGATCCCAGGACCCTGGGATCATGACTTGAGCTGAAGGCAGAGACTTAACCCACTGAGCCACCCAGGTGCCTCTGTTTGCTTCATTCTTGATGCCCAAGTGCCACACAGGTGGTTTCTGATTGTCCAGTGTTGTAAGGCTAAGGCGTGTGTCTGTGTGTGTGCACGCGCGCACACGTGTGTGCATGTGAGTGTGTGCCCAACATTCCCAGCAGCCGGGGAACAAGGTGCTAGAAGGTGCTAGGTCTTAAATAGGGTTCCGAGGGAGGCACCACCACACATGCCACCAGATCCGTTTCATCCCAAAATGGCAAGAGAAGCGATTAAAGCCTGAAGCCATGTCTGAGAAGCAGAAACGGGTGAAACACACATGGTGTGGTTCCCCCTCGGCCTCCTGGTCGTATCAGCAGAACCTGGGAGCTTGTTAGAAACACACGTCCTCAGCCCCCTCCAGACGTCCTGAGTCAGCTATCCTGAGGCCACTGGGACCCAGAAATCTGTTTTAAGTACCCTCGGGTGATTCTGCTGCAGACAAAAGCTTGAGAACCACCATTCCAGACTCACTTTGGCAGAACTGACTCGGGACTTCAGTGAGTACATACTGAGTTCTGGTCCTTCGTAGAGAGCCAGTCAGGCATGTCATCGATTGGACCCAGTCCTTGTTTAGCTCTTCTCCACCCTGATGGACTCTCTGGACTGTGATGAGAGCATTAATGAAGGACAGAATACAGAGCCAGTTGTTACACGGCCCATTTAAGAGGAATCACAAGAGACGTTTCTTATCCAAGATGAGTCACATCTGTTGGCTGCCAATGTTTAGCAAATGACGAATACATTAAACCCGTGTCCTCCAGTCTTCTTCCAAATGATAGAAGCTTGTAACTCATGGGTTAAATTACAAATCGCCCCTTCTCATCAAGTTTCAATAGATATAGTTACTTAAAAGCAACAATTTAGAAACCTTGGGTATAAAAGATTATAGGCTAGCACATTGTATCATTCAACGAGTACCTCCAAGCAAGTAGTTTCATTCCAAGAATCTCCAATTAGGACAAGATGCTTATTTAAAAAACTCTTAGTTTAGGGGCGCCTGGGTGGCTCAGCAGGTTAAAGCCTCTGCCTTCGGCCCAGGTCATGATCTCAGGGTCCTGGGATCGAGCCCCGCATCGGGCTCTCTGCTCAGAGCCTGCTTCTCTCTCTCTCTCTCTCTCTCTGCCTGCCTCTCTGCCTACTTGTGTTCTCTGTCAAATAAATAAATAAAATCTTAAAAAAAAAACCCTCTTAGTTTAGATAGATTATTAATTTAAAAATCAACACTGGATCCTCTCTTGGATCATCTTTTATGTAAAATTACATCAGTGAGTATCCCAGGTTTTACCTTGTATCTATTCAAGGCAGATCATTCATTTACTGACATTGAGTTTTCCAGTTTGTTTTGTATCTGTTTTTTAAAATATAGTATGTGACTTTTTTTTTAAGATTTATATATTTATTTTAGTGAGAGAGTGTGGGAGGGAGGGGCAGAGGCAGAGGGGGAGAGAAACTCAATCTGACTCCCAGCGGAGTGCAGAGCCCGATATGGGGCTCAATCTCATGAGAACCAAACCACATGTTTAACCAACTGAGCCACTCAGGCCCCTTTGGATTTGTTTTTAAGGCAATTTGACAATCTCTGTCTTTTAATGGGTTAATTCAGTTTATGTATGTTTAATGACAATTGATCATGCTCATCTCCTGCAAACTTATGTTTGTTGTTTATTTAATATACTAGCAACAGTTATTTATTATTTATTTATTCATTTTCTCTGTTAAATCAAATACACTTTTTTCAGTGTTCCAAGACTCATTCTTTATGCAGCACACCCAGTGCTCCATGCAATACGTGCCCTCCTTAATACCCACCACCAGGCCTACCCATCCCCCTACTCCCCTCCCCTCCAAAACCTTCAGTTTGTTTCTCAGAGTCCACAGTCTTTCATGGTTCATCTCCCCCTCCAATGTACCCCAACTCACTTTTCCTTTCCTTCTTCTAATGTCCTCCCTGTTGTTCCTTCTGCTCCACAAGTAAGTGGAACCATATGATACTTGACTCTCTCTGCTTGATTTATTTCACTCAGCATAATCTCCACCAGCCCCATACATGTTGATACAAAAGTTGGGCATTCATCCCTTTTTTTTTTTTTTTTTTTTTTTAAACTTTTTATTTTTTATAAACATATATTTTTATCCCCAGGGGTACAGGTCTGTGAATCACCAGGTTTACACACTTCACAGCACTCACCAAAGCACATACCCTCCCCAATGTCCATAATCCCACCCCCTTCTCCCAAACCCCCTCCCCCCAGCAACCCTCAGTTTGTTTTGTGAGATTAAGAGTCACTTATGGTTAGTCTCCCTCCCAATCCCATCTTGTTTCATTTATTCTTCTTCTACCCACTTAAGCCTCCATGTTGCATCACCACTTCCTCATATCAGGGAGATCATATGATAGTTGTCTTTCTCTGCTTGACTTATTTCGCTAAGCATGATACGCTCTAGTTCCATCCATGTTGTCGCAAATGGCAAGATTTCATTTCTTTTGATGGCTGCATAGTATTCCATTGTGTATATATACCACATCTTCTTGATCCATTCATCTGTGGATGGACATCTAGGTTCTTTCCATAGTTTGGCTATTGTGGACATTGCTGCTATAAACATTCGGGTGCATGTGCCCCTTTGGATCACTACATTTGTATCTTTAGGGTAAATACCCAATAGTGCAATTGCTGGGTCATAGGGCAGTTCTATTTTCAACATTCTGAGGAACCTCCACGCTGTTTTCCAGAGTGGCTGCACCAGCTTGCATTCCCACCAACAGTGTAGGAGGGTTCCCCTTTCTCCACATCCTCACCAGCATCTGTCATTTCCTGACTTGTTGATTTTAGCCATTCTGACTGGCGTGAGGTGATATCTCATTGTGGTTTTGATTTGTATTTCCCTGATGCCGAGTGATGTGGAGCACTTTTTCATGTGTCTGTTGGCCATCTGGATGTCTTCTTTGCAGAAATGTCTGTTCATGTCCTCTGCCCATTTCTTGATTGGATTATTTGTTCTTTGGGTGTTGAGTTTGCTAAGTTCTTTATAGATTCTGGACACTAGTCCTTTATCTGATATGTCGTTTGCAAATATCTTCTCCCATTCTGTCAGTTGTCTTTTGATTTTGTTAACTGTTTCCTTTGCTGTGCAAAAGCTTTTGATCTTGATGAAATCCCAGTAGTTCATTTTTTCCCTTGCTTCCCTTGCCTTTTGCGTTGTTCCTAGGAAGATGTTGCTGCGGCTGAGGTCGAAGAGGTTGCTGCCTGTGTTCTCCTCAAGGATTTTGATGGATTCCTTTCGCACATTGAGGTCCTTCATCCATTTTGAGTCTATTTTTGTGTGTGGTGTAAGGAAATGGTCCAATTTCATTTTTCTGCATGTGGCTGTCCAATTTTCCCAGCACCATTTATTGAAGAGGCTGTCTTTTTTCCATTGGACATTCTTTCCTGCTTTGTCGAAGATGAGTTGACCATAGATTTGAGGGTCTATTTCTGGGCTCTCTATTCTGTTCCATTGATCGTTGGTGGCATCACAATTCCGGACTTCAAGCTCTATTACAAAGCTGTCATCATCAAGACAGCATGGTACTGGCATTCATCCCTTTTTGATGGCTGAGTAATACTCCATTGTATTTATGGACTGTATCTTCTTTATCTATTCTTCTGGTGAAGGGCATCTTGGCTCTTTCTACAGTTTAGCAATTGTGGACATTGATTTGAACATTGGGGTGCATATGGCCCTTCTTTTCACTACATCTGTATCTTTGGGGTGAATACCCAGTAGTGCAATCGCAGGGTCATGCATAGGGTAGTTCTATTTTTAATTTTTTTGAGGAACCTCCATATTGTTTTCCAAAGTGGCTGCACCAACTTGCATTCCCACCAACAGTGTAAGAGGATTAGTTTTATTTTATTTTGTTGGTTCCTCTTTATTCCTTTTCTTACTTTTACTGGTTTAATCAAGTTAACATTTATTTTCTTTTTGCCTTTGTTAATTTTTTTTTTTTTACCAGCTCCACTGAAGTATAAAGGACGTAGAATAAACTATACATTTTAAAGCATACAGTTTGATGTTTTGTCACATGTATACATGCCCATGAAACTATCACCAACCATTGGCACTTTAAAGAATTTTATAGAAATGGAATCATACAGTTTATATGTGGGGTTTTTTTGTTTGTTTGTTTTACTTCTTTCAGTCAGCATTTTTATTTTGAGATTCATCAGTGTTGTGCATATTAATAGCTTGTTCCTTTCTATTGCTGATGAACAGTGGTGGCTCATACACGTTGAGCTGCTGTGTGTGTACACTTCTGCGCCCTGGATGTGTGCTCTCATTTCTTGGCTAAACATTAGGAGCGAATGTTTTCTAAAGCAGTTGCTCTGTTTTGCATTCTGTGCATGAGATTAATTCCTTTATACCTCACCAAGCTCGTATGTTTACTTTAAAAAGTAAACATACGATTCTAGTCGGTATATAAGGGTGTCTTATTGTGACTTGAATTTGAGTTTCATGCCTAATGATATCAAGCATTTTTTTTTAAATATGTTTGTTTGTCATCTTTGTATCTTCTTTGAAGTGTCCATTCAAATCTTTTGTCAAATTTTTTATGGCTTGTTGTTCACTTGTTGAGTTTTTGGAGTTCATCACATATTCTGGTTATAAGTCCTTTATCACATATTTGATTTGTAAATAATTTTTCCAAGCTTGGCGTTGTCTTTTCATTCTTAAGAGTACCTTTCAGAGAGGGGTGTCTGGGTGGCTCAGTGGGTTAAGCATTTGACCAGCTCAGAAGGGAGTTGGCTTCTGCCTCCCCCTTAGTTCTCTACCCCCTCCCACCCCATGCTCTCTCTGTCTCTCTCAAATAAGTAAATAAAATCTTTTTAAAAAAGCATCTTTCAAAGAAAATTTTTTATTTTTAATGAAGTCTGATTTATTTTTTCCATTTATAGATTGTGCACTTAGTATTATAACTAAGAAATCTCCACCTAACACAATGTCATAAAAATGTCCTCCTAGGTTTCCTTCTAGAAGTGTTATAGTTTCAGGTTTATATTTAAATATGATTCTTTTTAAAAAAATATTTTATTTATATATTTGACAGAGAGATAGAGCACAAGCAGGCAGAGCAGCAGGCAGAGGGAAAGGAAGAAGGCTCTCCACTGAGCAGGGAGCCGGATGCAGGGCTCAGTCATAGGACTCTGGGATCATGACCTGAGCCGAAGGCAGATGCTTAACTGACTGACTGACGGACTGAGTCACCCAGATGATCCTATGATTTGTTTTTTATGTTTCTTTCTTTCTTTCTTTTTTAAAATGGGCAAGAGGGTGGCTCGGGAGGGACTAAGAGAGAAAAAATCTTAATCTCCCCACTGTGTGGGGAGCCTGACACAGGGCTCCATCTCACAATTCTGAGATGACCTGAGCTGAAATCAAGAGTTGGGATACTGAACATATTGAGCCTCCCAGGCATTCCAGTTTGGAGTTAATTTTTGAATTTGTATGATATATGAATCAAAGTGTGTGTGTGTGTGTGTGTGTGTATGAAGTTGTTTCAGCACAATTTTTTGAGAAGCCCATCCTTTCTCCTCTAATTGCTTTTGTGCCTTCATCAAAAATCAGCTGTCCACACATGTGTGGTTTGATTTCTGGACTCTCTATGGTCTTCCACTGATTTGTCTATCTTTAATATCACACTGCCTTGATATCTAGCTTTATAATAAACCTTGAAATCAGGTGATATTAATCCCTCAATTTTTCTTTTTCTTTTTCAAAGTTGTCTCTTCTGTGCCCCTTGCATTTCTGTGTGATTTCAGTCTTAACCCTCTAATGATAAGTTTTTCACAGGTGCGCTCTAGTTGACTAAGAAAGTTCCCTTCTGTTTCTACTTTGCCTAGAGTTTTTATCAGAAGTAATGTTGGATTTTGTTAGGTGTTTCTTCTGCATTTATTGGGTTGTTCATGTGGTTTTCATTTTAATTTGCTAATATGGTAAATTATACTTATAAAATATTGGTTGATTTTTCAGTGTTAAATTAACCTTGCATTCTTGGGGTTAAACTCCACTCCTCTGGGTCATGAAATATTACCCATTTTAAAGAGTTGATTTTTGGGACGCCTGGGTGGCTCAGTTGGTTAAGCAGCTGCCTTCGGCTCAGGTCATGATCCCAGCGTCCTGGGATCGAGTCCCACATCGGGCTCCTTGCTCCGCAGGGAGCCTGCTTCTCCGTCTGACTCTGCCTTCCACTCTGTCTGCCTGTGCTCGCTCTCGCTTGCTCTCTCTGACAAATAAATAAAATCTTTAAAAAAATAAAAAAATAAAGAGTTGATTTTTAAAGAGTTAAACAGTAAGCAAAAAAAAAAAAAAAACATCTTACCAACATATTTAACATTTCCTATGGTGTTCAGTCTTTAGTATGGATTCACATTTCCAAGTGGCATCATTTCTTTTCCATTTCTTCCCTTCATCAGTCTCGCCTTCCTGACGGACTTTCTTTATCTTTTCTATGTCTCAATGTCTATTTCACTTACTCTTAAAAGAGATTCTCATGGAGTATAGAATGTTCTCTTCTTTCAGTACTTGAAGATGTTGCTTTGTTAACCTCCTGTATTGTTTCTTACAAAAAAAATTCATTTTTATCTTTGTTCCTCTGAATGTAAGGTATCTTTTATCTCTAATTGGTTTTAAGATTTGCCTTTAACACTGGCTTTCAGAAATTTGATGTACAAATATGCCTTGGCATAGTTTTATTTATCTGTCTCAGGTTTGTGTAGAAGTTTGTTGAACTCTGGAATTTTGAAAAATTAGGAAATTTGGATAATTTGAAAAGTTGCAGGTATGATTTATTTGCACATTTTTTTCCCCCTCTCTCTTTTGTCTCCTTTGGAGACTCGAATTAGATGTATATTAGGCTCCTTGATGTTTTCCTACAGTTTAATGATGCTCTGTTCATTTATGTTTGAGTCTTTATTCTCTGTGTTTCATTTTGAATAGCTTCTTCTGATATGTTTTAAAATTTACCAGTCTTTTTTTCTGTAATGTTTAATATGCTTTAAATCACATCTGATGTATTTTTATTTATCACAGATGTAATTTTAATTCCTGGAAGTTGAGTTTTTAAAAAAAATCTTCATCTCTCTCTGTTAGCATGTCCAGCATGTCCTTCAGCTTTCTGAACATTGCAATATAGGTATGATAACTTTTGTAAACTACTTTTCTTTCTTTCTTTATTTTTTTAAAAGATTTTATTTATTTATTTGAGAGAGAGAGAGATCACAAGTAAGCAGAGAGGGAGAAGCAGGCTTCCCGTGGAGCTGAGAGCCTGATGTGGGGCATGGTCCCAGGACCCTGAGTTCCTGACCTGAGCTGAAGGCAGAGGCTTAACCCACTGAGCTACCCAGGCACGCCTGTAAACTACTTCTCTATAGTTCTAGCAAGTGTATCCATTCTGGGTTTGCTTCAACTGCTTGTTTTTTTCTCCTTATAATGGATTGTAGTTTTCTGCTGCTTTGCATGTGCAGTGACTTTTGATGGGTCATTATAAGCTTTACCTAATGTTGGTCACTGGATATTTATATATTTTGATAAATACTCCCGGGCTTTGTTCTGGGATGCAGTTAATTTACTTAGAACAGTTGGATTCTTTCAGGGCTTGCCTTTAAGATTGTTAGGCAGAGCTAGAACTGTCTTTAGGGTTAATTATTCCTCAACTGATGCTCAATACTTCGAGTGTCCACCACGCAGCCTGTGAATTATGTTTTCTGGTCTGGTTGGCAAGAACAGGCTCTAATCCTGGGTGTGTGCATGTGCCAGGTGCTGTTCCCTCTGACCCTGCAAGCAGTTCTCACATGCATATGCTCATCAGTACTCTGCCCAGCGCTCCGGGGGCGGGGGAGGCTTCCTCTGCAGATCTCTGGATGTACTTGCTCTCTTTGTCTGTCTCTGTCCAGTTCTCTCCTTAATGGTGTTCTGCCCTGCGCCCAGATCATGGGCCTCCCAGCTGCGTGGTCTGCTTGGCCTTTCAGCTGTGTTTCTTTAACTCCGAATCTGTCAGTCTTACCTGGGTTTATTTCTTGTTTATTTCCTTTCTTTCAAGAGTCACTTTCTTTTCTGCCTGGTATCCAGTGTCTTGTAAACCAGAGTTTCATATATATTTGTGTGTGTGTATATATATTTTTTAAAGATTTTATTGATTTGACAAAGATCACAAGTAGGCAGAGAAGCAGGCAGAGAGAGAGGAGGAAGCAGGCTCCCCGCTGAGCAGAGAGCCTGATGCGGGACTCCATCCCAGGACCCTGGGATCATGACCTGAGATGAAGGCAGAGGCTTTAACCCACTGAGCCACCCAGGCGCCCCTGTGTATATATATTTAAATATGTTTCTAGAATAAGAATAAATACATTCCCTGTCACTCCATCTTGGTGAGAAGCAGAAGTTCCCAAATTTTGTCATTAAAGTCAAGGCCTTGATGAAATACTGGGGAAAATGACTCCTTGTATTCAACTTCAGATGCTGGGCCTTTCTACTGTCTTCCCTTCTGGCTGAATGGGAGGATCTGGGGCTCTGACTCAGCTGGGGTCTTGGGATTCGGCTTAGGGTGAGGAGTTGAAGAGCCCAACCCTTCCTGTGGGATAGAAGGGTACAATTTATTTATATTCCAGATGAGAAAGTGTCAGAGAACCTAGGTACAATTTTTTTCTTTAAAAAGTTACTTTTTAAAAAAGTTTTATGAGTACACATGAGTAGGGAGATAGGCAGAGGAAGAGGGAAAGACAGATCTCAGGCAGACTCCATGCTGAGTGCAGAGCTTGATGCGGGACTCGATCCCACAACCCTGAGATCATGACCTGAGCTGAAATCAAGAGTTGGACGCTTAACAGACTGTGCCAACCAGGTGCCCCTAAAATCTTACTTTCTTTTTTCTCTTATTAAGTCTATCATTTCTTTAGGCCCTTGCTTTCTGATTCAGTACTTGAAAGTGAAATGCTGCTTCTCAAGTAGGAAGTCCGATGCAGAACGAACTCTGGATAGATTAGAGGATTGGGCCTGAGGGGTTGGTAAGTGAAACGGTACAGCTAATTAGCAACTTTTCAGATAAGCTTGGAAACAGAAACCACTTAGCAGGATGAAGTCTTGGCCTGTATTTTGAAATCATAACATTTTTTGTGAGTTAAAAAAATTCTTTTGAGCCAATTAGATTTCCAGCATTTCTCTTCTATGTAATATTCTTTAAAAGCCTCTGAATACTTTTTACGCTAATTGGTCTTCAGGGGTAGTGGTATTTAAGTTGAGAACTGCTACTTTAAAAGTTGTATAAATGGTCGTTTTTCTTTGTCAGAATCTCCTTAGACTTCATGTCTATGTCTTTTCCATTTATGCCTCAAAGCAAATATATCAATAAATGTGACAAACTTCCTGCCTTCCAGAATGTTGCTAGAGATGTATTATTGGCAGAAACAAAAATGGATCCGAAACATCAAATTCCAGGGTATAAGGCTACACATAGAACTAACAAAATAGAGTAAGTGGATTTGGGTAAAGAGAAGTTGCAGACTTCTGGAACTGGAGGGCCGTGGATCTCTTAAAAGTACACATCAGAGTTTTGGAGGGGCTGGAAGCTATAGGATGAACACAACGTATTAAAGAACATCAATATTACCTGTTGGCGAAAATGCAAAACATTGTTTAAAAGTGCACAGACATATTTTAAACTGCAAATTTTCTTCAATTTTAAGATAAAAATCAGACTTAGAAAAAATACTGAGCCAATCTTAGGCCATTCCCTTAGACTCTGGACGGTAAGGGAAGTTCTGACCATTCTCCTGCATGGAAAGGGGTTCTTCAGTGGAAAAAATTGAGAAGGCCTTGGTCTGAAATTACAGAGCCCCCAAGAGAAGGGAAGGGGAGAGGTGTCCCTTCTGGAAGACTTGGAGCTGTGCAGTGGGCTTGCAGAGAGATATTGATGGGCCAGACCCATGAAGACACCGAGAGCTACTGAAATGCAGACAAGACCATCTCCATCCCTTCCTCAACCTATCCACGTGCTGTATAAGGCTTTATTAAGTGCCTCCTACATATCTAAGATAGTAATAAGTGGTATGGACAAAAATAAGAAATGGATGGTGATCTCAAAGAATCTAATATCTAGTGTTAGAGTTCTCAGAGTTGCTCTTGTCCCAACATATATAAGTATTGCTGGATCTATTGAGCTGTGCCAGACATAGTCCACAGTGACACGTAAATGACTATTATAATATCGACAGTAACTTTATGGTGTAAGTACTGTGATCATATCCATTGCGTAGCTGAGGAGCAGGTGGACTGTGTTCTCCAGAATGAGTCCTTGTCTAGAGGGACAGACATGTTGATAAATAATTATAATGCTGTAATTGGAACATAAGCAGAGTGATGAAGTGGAGATCCCCGATTCCAGATGGAGGACAAACTGAGCATGCAAACTTCAATATGGGAATCCCTTCTTTTTCCTGCCAATTATCACAGAATCCAGAATTTCGGGCCTGATATATGACTTTTCACAGCATCTGGCCTGTTTTGAACAGCTTCAGTGGCACAGCACTCCTGACCTCACAAGACAGCTGTTTGTCTTTGGCTGGCCTGAATGCTGGGAGATATTATATATTGTATCCAAGCCTACCTTCTGATAATTTCTGAAAACCAGACCTCGTGTGGTTTCTTAGGGCAGGTTTTCCCAGTGTGCTATGTATGAGATGTTAGTAGGCCTCATATGGGTAAATGAAAGAGGATCGTAGTACACAGCAAGCAGGTAAATAAACTCTGACAAAGATTTCTCTCTGAAAGGATTATCTCAGAATCTTTTGTATGCTAACGTGCCTTGTGCCTCTCAGAGGGGGACTGCCTTTGTAGCATTTCCAAATGTATTCACCCCCCCCCCCCCAACTCTTCTCTTGATAGCCACATATTAATATGGCATTGGAAATGGCTGGTGGGGAGTAAGGCTCTGGTGTCCCTCAGAATGAGCACCGTCCTCCTCTCCCGGATGGCTTTCCAAATCCTAAGCATTTGCTCCAAGTGTAGTCTTCTCCAAACTGCGTCCTCCGGCTTCTGCGTGGTTAGGTTTTCAGACCTTTCTCTCCCTGGTTGCCCTTCTCTGAGCAGTTCCTGTTTGCTGAAGTCCCTCCTAAAGTGTGGGGTTGAGCACTGACTATAGTAGTCCTACAGTGGTTTTTGGCTTGGTTCCACTGGGCACAGTTAGAGCCTTTGGAACACTATCATTCTATTTCCAGCCTGACAGGGTGGGCTAATCAACTCTCAGCACAGAAATGATGGGTGCCAGAGGCAAGAGAAGCTTGTGGAATTTGGAGCAGTTCAGAGAACAAATAGAACAATTTTTATTTTGGAAGGTCTGAAATGTCTTAAATAAGCAAATATTGGGGAGGCTTCTTATGTGCAAGGCACTACGGAGGGTAGAGGACATGTAAGCATTAGTCTTTTGCTCAAAGAGCTGATCATTGAACTAGGATGATGGTTAACAGAAAAGGTAAAAAAATACAAGATAGTATCAACAAATGCCAAATTATGCAGATTAACTACAGTGGTGGGAATTCCAGGAAGATTAACCACCAGCTGTTTGCATATACATCCACTGAGGACAAATAAACATTGCCAATGGGCTGAAAGATGTGCCTTGTTTTGAAGTCTGTGGGCCTCCAAAGAGCTTGGCAGTGAAATTCTGATCACTAAAAACTTTTTCCGAATGATATTTTTTAATGTTAGAAGTGTGTTTCCTGGAAGAAAGTCATGTTTACTCCATGTCAGAAATAATGTCCTGAACCAGAATCAACTTCTAAAAAAGACCTAAGCTGAAGTGCCAAAGAGGAGAGGAAATTTTTTAGGGTACAAAGTATTATTCTGAGTAAGTTGAAAAATACTTTCTTCTGAAGGCAACTCCCACAACCAAGGCAGGGCAGTGTGGTGGCTGAGAGCATAGACACTGAAGCCAGATTGCCTTGCTTCCATCCTTGCTCTTGTACTTACTGAGTGAGTGGCCCTGGCTAAGTACTTCACTTTTCATTGCCTTGTTTTCTTTGGTTTTAAACATGGGGCTACTAAAGAAATCCCTGGCAGTAATCCCTTTGACATTGGCCTTTGTAGATATGTAGATTTCCATATATGTCTCCTCAGGCAAGGAAAACAAAAGCAAAATAAACTTTTGGGGCTATACCAAAATAAAAAGCTCTACACAGCAATGAAACCATCAACAGAACAAAAAGGCAACCTACTGCATGGGAAAAGATACTTGCAAATGATGTATCTGATGAAGGATTAGTATCTAAAATATGTAAAGAACTTACACAACTCAATAGCAGAAAACCAAATAATCCAAGTAAAACATGAGCAGAGGACCTGAATAAACATATTTCTTTTTTTTTTTTTTAAAGATTTTATTTATTTGACAGAGAGAAATCACAAGTAGATGGAGAGGCAGGCAGAGAGAGAGAGAGGGAAGTAGGCTCCCCGCTGAGCAGAGAGCCCGATGCAGGACTCGATCCCAGGACCCTGAGATCATGACCTGAGCCGAAGGCAGCGGCTTAACCCACTGAGCCACCCAGGCGCCCCAACATATTTCTAAAGAAGGCATATTGATGGTTAACAGACACTGGAAAAGATGCTTGGCATCACTCACCATCAGGGAAATGTAAATCAAAACCACAAGGAGATATCACATCACAGCTGTCAGAACCGCTAGAATCAAAAAGACAAAAAAAAAAAAAAAAAAACAAGTGTTGGTGAGGATGTGGAGAAAAAGGAAACTTCATTCTGATGGGAAGGCAAACTGGTACAGCACTGTGGAAACAGTATGGAGGTGCACCAAAAAGTTAAAAATAGAAATACCACATGATCCAATAATTTCACTATTAGGCATTTCTCCAAAGAAAACAAAAACACTAATTTGAAAAGATATCTGCATACCTGTGTTTATTGCAGTCTTATTTATAATAGCCACGATTTGGAAGCAACCTAAGTATCCATCAGTAGCCCCCCCAGAGGAATATTATTAAGCCATAAGAAAGATGAGCTCTTGCTATTTATGACAGCATGGATGGACCTAGAGGGTATTCTGTTAAGTGAAGTAAGTCGGAGAAAGACAAATGCCACATGATTTACTTATATGTAGAATCTAAAAAATAAAACAAATGAACAACAACAACAAAAAACAACAAATTGACCCATAAAGATCGAGAGCAAACTGATGGTTGCCAGAGGGGCAGGGGGTGAGGGGTTAGGCAAAATGTGTAAAAGGAGTAAGAGGTACAAGCTTCCAGGTACGGAATGAGCAAATCACAGGGATGAAAGGTACAGCATAGGGAGTGTAGTCAATGGTCCTGTGATAGTGTTGTGTGGTGACAGAGGTTCGTGGCAAGTGTAACATAATATATAGGATTATGGAATCAGTGTGTTGTACACGTAAAACTAACATAACATCAGATGTCAGTGTTATGATACTTCAATTAAAAAAACAGATGTTAGGGTGGGGAAATAAATACGAAACTCTACATCAAATTCCTGTTCATCCATCAAGGTTAAATCTGAATAGAAGAGTACAGTTAATGAATTTGATATTCTTACCAGATGGGAAAAAGGAAGTTAGGCAAATGCTAATTTTAGGAGTAAAAGAACCAAATAACAAAAAAAACAAAGAAACTTGTGTTTGAACTCACCTCTCACCCGCTGTGTGGCCCCAGACAAGTGATACAACTTCTGATTCTTGGTTTCTTACCTGAAGAATGCTGCTACTAATTCCCAACTATTCGGGTTATGGTGATGGTGAAATTCAGTGGTACCTATGTACCAGGAATGGCAGGTGCTCAATAAATGCATTCATATTTTAATGCATGCAAAATAGTAGAAAGCAGGGATGAGCAAAAACTAGTCAGAAGAATGAAGTTCCTTGAGTTCAAGTTCTAATGAGTAACTGGAATCCACTGTGAGTCAACTATACAAGAGCTGGGAAATATTCACAAGGCTCTAAAGAGAGGGAGGGTGGGCCAGCTTGTGGTCATTTACAGCTAGTCATACTGATGATATGTGCATTCAGTGGCCACCTACATTGTCTCTGAATGTTGATCAGAATTAAAGTAAAGAAAAAGAAAAAATCCAGATGACAGGACCATCTAGAATCTATCTTTGTACATTTTTTTCAGAAAATCCTGGGTCATGTTTAGAATCTTTAAATAGACCCTAAGAGTAAGAGATCAGGAACATGGAAATTAGAGAGGTATATGATAGGTGTATGTGTAATTATTTTTTTTAGCAATGGTTGTGCTAGTGTGGGTCCAATTACTTTAGAAAAAATGGTGTAATTGAGGTGGTTTTGGTGGCAACTTATTTCGTAAGTAACACAGATTAATAAATCAACTGAAATGTATTTAAATGTTGGACAAAGGAGCTCAGTTTACTCTTGGGGTAACCTGGGAACAGAATGAGTAAGTAAGGTAAATGCTTCTAGGGATACAGATGACTGATTCATTGATCCAAAGACAATACAAAATGCCAAGCCACCAGAGGATGGAGTGAAAAGGGCAGCGTTACCGGGGGTGGGGGGCACCCAGGAGAGGGGCACGGGAGATTCTATTGTGCAGAAAGCATGAAACCACCCTGGCAATTTCCAAACTGAAAAGCTGGTGTTCTAGGAGTGACTTAAAGCAGGGCCAGAGGTTGCCTCTGTCTCCGGAACCTGAGTTTATATTGGGTGAGGCACACTCTGCACCCTTCTCTGTGAGCCCAAAGACCAGAACATAGGAAAAGCAGTTGAGATGCGGCTTAGAATCCATTTATCCAAGTCACCCCTCACCTGACTCCTTTTATATCCTGAATTATTCTTCAAGTATAAGAGATGCTATTTTGCTTTTTTTTTTAAATTTTATTTTAATTTTATTTTTTATTTTTTATAAACATATATTTTTATCCCCAGGGGTACAGGTCTGTGAATCGCCAGGTTTGCACACTTCACAGCATTCACCAAAGCACATACCCTCCCCAATGTCCATAACTCCACCCCCCTTCTCCCAACTCCCCTCCCCCCAGCAACCCTCAGTTTGTTTTGTGAGATTGAGTCACTTATGGTTTGTCTCCCTCCCAATCCCATCTTGTTTCATTTGATATTTTGCTTTTAAAGAGAGATGCCTGATAGCCAATTACTAAATATTTGTTTTGTCCTGTCAATATCCAGGTCTGTTCTCTTACGTCCCTCCAGCTAACATTTAACCAGCAGCCCAGTCTTCCTGTCCTAACATTAAACACCCTAACTTCCAAAGTTTGGCTCAGTCTTCGTTTTTTATTTCTTCATTTTGGTCTTTTATTTTTTTATTTTTATTTTTTCAAATATTTTATTTATTTTGACAGACAGAAATCACAGGCAGGCAGAGAGGCAGGCAGAGAGAGAGGAGGAAGCAGGCTCCCTCATGAGGAGAGAGCCCGATGTGGGGCTCGATCCCAGGACCCCGGGATTACGACCCGAGCCGAAGGTAGAGGCTTTAACCCACTGAGCCACCCAGGTGCCCCCATTTTGCTCTTTAAAGTGGAGGCAGATCCTACTTAGTTAAATAGATAGATGTACACTAATAGATTGTGAGCATGGGAGGGAGCCCTGCTTGTCACCCAGCTCAAGGGTTATAGATAAATGAATGGAAGCTCAGGAAGGTTTACTCTCTAAACATTCTCAAGGCTGTTGACAGACTGTACTCATCTTACTACATCATGCTGGGGCGTTGGAGCAAAGATTTTCCCTGGGGGAATAGGAAAGAAAAATACGCGAAGCTACTAAATCATGCTTACTCACGGGATTGGTATGAGTGTTAATGAGTTTCTTTCTATATGCGAAGCTGTGAGAATGCTCCGAATCTTCCTCCTTATTATTTATGTATTGCTGCATAGCGAATCCCAGCACTTAGCTTAAACTAAGAACCATTAACTTGCTTTCCCAGTTTCTGACGGTCTAGATTTCTGAAGCAGCGTAGCTGGGTGCTTCTGGCTTGTGATTTCTCATCAAGTTGTAGTCAGATGTCTGTTGGGGCTGTGGTCGTCGGAAGGTCTGATTCAGGCTGGAAGACCCACTTGCACACAAGTGACAGGAACCCTCCGTCACTTCCACGTGGGCCTCTCTGCAGGACTGCTGGCGTGGCCTCATGGCATGGCTGTGGGCTCCCCCTTGAAAGAGCGATCTAAGAGACAAAGCTGGAACTGTGATGGCTTTTATAACCTGGCTTTGGAAGTCCCTCACCATCACTTCTCCTTTGTCCCATTCCTATTCATTGTGGGAGAGGCTACGTAAGGGCCTCTTGGAGGCGGCATACTATTCCCTTCAAGGAAGCATTGGGTCTGCATACTTAAAGATAGAATGTTTTTAAACTGTGCAATCCATATAGATACTCAGCATTGTTTTCTCAAGGGAGAATTTTGTTTCCATGATTGCATTGCTGTAACTCACATAACAGGCATTTTGGTGTGGGCTCTCTTGAAAGCAGAACATGAGACAAGGACTTGGGTAGAGGGAGTTCGTTTGGAAGGTGATCCCAGGAAGCGGGAGAGGGAGTGGAAACAGTGGCGCAGCGAAGAAGGGAAGGCCCGTTTAAGGGTGCATTGTGTGTGTGGGGGTGCTACTATGACCACTATGGACTTCATTCCTCTGGGATCTGCTCAGAAGGGGACAAAAGGAAAGGAGGCCGAGACATTTATGCACAAGCTCCCAGCCCCTAGTGACTGAGTGTTTTTATCTGGGAGGTAAGCATCCCCTGCATGTCAGATCTGTGCTTGCCTCTGGACCACAGGACCCTGTGGTGGTGGGGAAGGGTCTGAGATACAGTGGAAACCTTGACTTGCTGGCTGCAGGGTGATGTCAGCACCTGGTGAGTGTGTGCTCACACGGGGAGGCTAAGGGAGGTGATGTAGACATTGGCTTACAGGAGACGGCCCCCAGGCAGGTGTGTTAGCTCAGCTCTGCCAAGAAGCAAATGTTCAGTCAGGATTAGAAGTGCAAGAAATTTGGGGAACGTGCCTTGAGGAGAATGGGGAGAGAGCTGGAAGAGGCTAGGAGAACTGTCAGTTAAGTCTGACCTGGGGAGGAGAAAGGAACGTGGGAAATTGGGGTAGAAAGAGTCTCAGATTGTGGTGCTGATGTGGACGCCGCAAGCCCAGACCTTCCGTTGAACAGGTTCTGGGTGTCATGTGACTGGGCCTTCCCTTGTGTCCAGCACACATGAGGGGGGGTGGGGGTTCAACTTCTGCTCAGGCAGTTATGCTCCCTGAAGTCCTAGATCCGGGAGGCATGCTCTGAGGGTAGCCAGTTACTTTCATGCATGGTCAGCACAGGGAGTCACTACAAGTCTTGTACTGGGTAAACTGTGGGTCATTCACCCTGAGATACCAAGAGACCCTTCCTCCTGTCTGCTACATTGTCTGAAACTGCCATAAGAGAGTAATCCCTTTGATTAATTGTTGTCATCTCTCCCAGGTTAACTTTGGGAAAAATAACATTTGCACCATGAACACTTTACTGTGAACAAGTTATCCAAATTATTTTATTCTGTGATCGAAGGGATCTGGAACAACATGAAGGCATGCGGCATTTGGGTGAATCACATTTAAGGAAAAGGTCACAAATGTGAAGAAGTGGGGACCGCACTGGGTCCACTTCCCTATTGTGCTAACAGCTTGCCACTGCTAGAAATGGAACAAAACCAGCAATCAGATTCTCTACAGTGAAAAAGCAAGTCGCATGTGCTTGAAACAAGTGTCACCACCATTATTTGTCCGGTGCCACTTTTCCCTACTTCCTGAGTATTTTGAAGGAGGGTGTACTTTTCTGGATGGTTTGAAAAATCGAGTAAATGTTGTTCAGGTGGCTGGGATATTGGAAGGAAAGAAGACACCCTAACATTTTCCAGAACTTGGTCCATAAGTCACCTCAACAGAATCCTTAGAGCTCAAAAATGTACCCCCCATCCCCCAACCCCCATCTATGTTCTTTGAACTTTTAGTTTCTCTTGGCACTTGCAGGAGCCTGTTTTGCTCTTAGGCTTGTATGTTTCTGAGATTTTAGACTCTGATTAGTTGGCTTTGCAACTTTGTAAAAGCTGTTGAAGGAATTGTGACTTCAGAGACCCTTTCCTCTACCTCTGGACTTTATAAACCCTTCAGGGGGCCATCTGAAGACACTTAGCATGGCGTCACTCTAAAGATGGGTTGCATATGCCCCCTTATGGTATTCTATTTAACTCAAGCCAGCAGATTTCTTAAATATCTCTGCTCTGCTTAAGGGCATAGAAGTGAGAGTTAAAGGCTTGGTCTTTGCCTTTCGGGCTTATGGTGGAGCCAGAGAGACGTGGCTCCATCAGAACGCTGAGCGGACCTAACACCCATGGAGATTGCTTCTCCCCGTGGGGCTGACCAGCCGGTCCACAAAAACAAAGTGGGTTGCAAGGAGGGTGGGATGAGTTCGTCTGCATGAGGGGGAAAGGGGGAAGATTCCCCAGGAGGTGAAGTCCAAGGTGGGTTGGGCCAAGTGCTGTGTTAGGGGCGGGGAAGGGAAAAGCTATTCTTGCTGCAAGGAGAGCTCAAGCCATGGGCAGGGTGAAGTCACACCTTGTTTAGGACATTTTGTGGGGAGCTCCACACACTGAGGTGAGCAGGGAGTGCCAGGAGAAGGATGGAAATGCAGGATGAAACCCTAGTATGAAGAGTCAGGATTAAATGGGGAGGACTTGGTAACACTTAGAGAAACGTTTTGAAGGAGGGGATGCATGGCCCACTGCAGATGAAGGTCAGCAGCAGTGTGGGGGTGGGCGGGAATCCTAGCCTACCGTCTGGTCTGGTCCAATCTGCTTTCCTAGGAGACGTCTGCCTGTACCTGGCCATCTCTCACTTAGCTTTGTCTGCCAGGCCCGGCTAAGCTTAGACACTCTGTACATACACACTGATTAAGAGTTGATACATACACCCACGTGTGTACACACCAAATTATTGTTTCTCTTTCTTATTTTTTTCTTGGATATTTTCTTTTAAGTAGGGAATGAGGAATAGGTTCTGATACCGGGAGGAAGTACTCTGTTCTCACACTTACTGCTGGTTGCAAGTAGTTGTGGATGGCATGCTTCGGGTTCTTTGCACATTGATTTACTCACTGTAAGATGAAAGCCTTTCCTCTTCTTCCTCTTTCACAGGTTTTATCAAAATTTTGACTGCTGCAAGCATCTTCCTGGTCAGAACACATGCATGGTCCTCATGACAACCCATTTTAGGAGTGGATTAACACAGAGATCCATATGGCCAGGTATTAGGGACGCCAGTGCTCCAGCCTGCAGAGCGGGCAAGGGAAAGCAGATGCATTTGCTGGCATCCTGAGTCTCTTTCTGTTTTCTCAGCCATAAAACAATTCACAAACTCAGTAGAAAAAAGTATATTTTTATTTTTAAACTTTTCTTTTTTTTTTTAAGATTTTATTTATTTATTTGAAAGAGAGAGAGAGATCACAAGCAGGCAGAGAGAGAGGGGGAAGCAGGCTCCTCGCTGAGCAGAGAGCCCGATGTGGGGCTCGATCCCAGGACCCTGAGATCATGACCTGAGCGGAAGGCAGAGGCTTAACCCACTGAGCCACCCAGGCACCCCTTTTCTTAAGTTTTTGTCTTAATTCCAATATAGTTCACGTGCAGTGTCCTATTAGTTTACAATGTAGGGAATTCGGTGCCTCACTCAGTGCTCATCCTCACAAGAGCCCTCCTTCATCCCCTCCCCAGTTTCACCCGTTCCTTCCCTACCCCTCTTTCCTCTGGCAAGCATCAGTGTGTTCTCTAGTGTGTATCTTGGTTTTCTCTCTCTCTTTTTCCTTTCCTTGTTTGTTTTGTGTCTTAAACTCCACATCTGAGTGAAATCATTTGTTTGCCTGACTTACTTGGCTTAGCATCATACTCTCTAGCTCCATCGATGGTATTGCGAATGGCAAGTCTGTGGCCGAGTGGTAGCCTGTCTTATATCTACACCACAGCTTCTTTCTCCACTCATCCGTCACTGTGCACTTGGGCCACTTGCATAGATCGACTCTTGTAAATAATGCTGCAGTAAACTTAGGGGGCATATGCATCCCTTTGATTTAGTGTTCTCGTATTCTTGGAGTAAATACCTAATCATATGATTACACACTGGGTAGTTCAGTTTTTAATTTGTTGAGGAACCTTCGTATTGTCTTCCACAGTGGCTATACCAGTTTGCATTCCCACCAACAGTGCACAAGTGTTCTTTTTCCTCCAAATCCTCGCTAACCCTTATTTTTTTTTTTAAATTTCAGCCACTCTGACAGGTATGAGTTGATACCTCATTGTGGTTTTGATTTGCATTTCCCTGAGATGAGTGATGTTGGCATTTTTACCTCTGTTGACCATCTGTATGTCTTCTTTGAGAAATATTTCCTCCTGTCTTCTGCCCATTTTTAATTAGATTATTTGTCTTTGGGTGTTGTATAAGTTCTTTATGTATGTTGGATACTATCCCTTTATAGGATATGTCATTTGCAAATATCTTCTCCCATTCAGTAGGTTGCCTTTTAGTTTTGTTGATTGTTTCTGTCACTGTGCAGAAGCTTTTTATTTTGATGTCATGCTTATAGTTTTTTTAAAATTTTTTATTTTACAAACATATAATATATTTTTATCCCCCGGTGTACAGGTCTGTGAATCACTAGGTTTACACACTTCACAGCACTCACCATGCTTATAGTTTATTTTTGCTTTTGTTTTTCTTGTCTCAGGAGATGTATCGAGAAAAATGTTGTTATGGCCAATGTCTAAGAAATTACTGTCTGTGCTCTTTTATGACAATTTGATAGTTTCAGGTCTCAGATTAGGTCTTTAATCCACTTTGAATTTATTTTTTTTGTTTGGTTAAAGACTGCAGTCTAGGTTCTTTCATTTGCAGTTCAGTTTCTGCAATACCATATGTTGAAGAGACTATCTTTTTCCCATTGGATATTCCTTCCTGCTTTGTTGAAGGTTAATTGATCATATAATTGTATGTTTATTTCTAGATTTTATGTTTTGTTCTATTGATTTATGTATCTGTTTTTTGTATCAGTACTATGTTTTGATTACTACAACTTTGTAATATAACATGAGGTCTGCTGTCGTGATGCCTTCAGCTTTGCTTTTCTTTTTCAAGATTGCTTTGGCTATTTGGGGTCTTTTGTGGTTCCGTACAAATTTTAACATTGATTGTTCTGCTTATGTGAAAAATGCTGTTGGTATTTTTTTTTTAAATATTTTATTTACATATTTGACAGACAGAGATCACAAGTAGGCAGAGAGGCAGGCAGAGAGAGAGAAGGGAGAAGCAGGCTCCCTGCTGAGCGGAGAGCCCCATGCAGGGCTTGATCCCAGGACCCTGGGATCATGACCCGAGCCAAAGGCAGAGGCTTGAACCCACTGAGCCACCCAGGTGCCCCTGCTGTTGGTATTTTGATAGAGATTGCCTAGGTGTGTGAGTTTCTTTGGGTATTATAGACATTTTAACAATATTTGTTCTTCCAGTCCATGAGCATGGAATGTCTTTCTATTTCTTTGTGTCCTATTCAGTTTCTTTCATCAGTGTTTTATAGTTCTCAGAGTACAGGTCTTTCACCTTTTTGGTTAAATTTATTCCTAGGTACTTTATTTATTTATTTTTTTGGTGCAGTTGTAAATGGAATTTAATTTCTCTTTTTACTACTTCACTATTAGTATATAGAAATGCAACACATTTCTGTATGTTGATTTTATATCTGGTGATCTTACTGAATTCATTTATCAGTTCTGTTAGTTTTTTTGGTGGAGTCTTTAGTGTTTTCTGTATATAATATCATGTCATCTGCAAATAGGGGAAGCTTCACTTCTACCTTATGAATTTGGATGCCTTTTATTCCTTTTTCTTGTCTGATTGCTGTGGCATGGACTTCTAGTACTATGTTAAATAAGGGTGGTAAGAATGGACATCCTTGTCTTGTTCCTGACTTTAGGGGACAAGCTTTCAGTTTTTCTACACTGAGGATGATATTTGCTGTTAGTTTTTCGCACAAGGCCTTTATTACATTGAGGTATGTTCCCTCTAGACTACTTTTACTGTGTGTTTTTTTTTTTTTTATCATATATGGTTGTTGTACTTTGCCAAATGCTTTTTCTGCATCTATTTAAATAATAAAGCATGTTTCGTTCATTACTCCCCATGAAAATCTTACTGCTATATAAGAGAAGGCATTTTTATTTGATTTTATAGTTTAAGAAACACAAACTTCTGATATTTCTGAGATCATTTGGCTAGCACTTGACAGAGTCTTTATATTCTGACTTGTATGCCAGGATTTCCTCCCAAAAATGGACTGACGCATTGGTGGTTCAGTGGTAGAATTCTCGCCTGCCAAAAATGGACTGACAAGATTTGCGGGCTTACTGCATTTTTTAAACAGGGAAATCAATTGTGTTCTATTACTAAGTATAGTTGACCCTTGGGTAGTAGAGGGGTTAGAGGAGTTGACTTCCGTGTAGTTGAAAATTCCTGTTTAACTTTGGATTCCCCAAAAACTTTTTTTTCCCTTTAAAGATTTTATTTATTTATTTATTTGACAGAGACATAAGTAGGCAGAGAGGCAGGCAGAGAAAGAGAGAGGGGGGGATGCAGGCTCCCTGCTGAACAGAGAGCCCAATGCAGGGCTCGATCCCAGGACCCTGAGATCATGATCTGAGCCGAAGGCAGAGGCTTAACCCAGTGAGCCATCCAGGTGCCCCAGATTCCCCCCAGACTTAATACCAATAGCCTACTTTTGACTGAAAGATTTACTGATGAGATAGTTTTATGTGATTTATGTTTTACATATTGAGCATCTGACTTTTTTTTTTTTTTAGAGTCTGATTCTTGATTTCAGCTCAGGTCATGATCTCAATGTTGTGAGATCAAGTCCTGTTCTGGGCTCTGTGCTGGGCATGCAGCCTGTTGAAGATTCTTTCTTTCCCTTTGCTGCTCCCCCCACCTCTCTCTCTTTCCCTCTCAGTCATAAGGAAGAGGAAATACATTAAGAGTACTATGGTGCCTGGGTGGCTCAGTTGTTATGCATCTGCCTTCAGCTCAGGTCATGATCCCAGGGTCCTGGGATTGAGCCCCGCATCAGGCTCCCTAATGGGCAGGATGCCTGCTTGTCCCTCTCTCCCTTCCCCTGCTTGTGTTCCCTCTCTTGCTGTGTCTCTCTCTGTCAAATAAATAAATAAAAATCTTTAAAAAAAAGTACTATACTGTATTTATTGAGAAAATCTGTAAGTGGGCCTGCATAGTTGAACCATGTGTTGTTCAAGGGCCAACTGTATTTGATTTAACCAGGAATTGAAATAAGTATAAAATGAAAGTGGAAAAAAAAAAGCACTAACATTTATTGAACACTTACTAATGTGCTAGGCACTGGAGAGGCCGTGCATTATCTTATTTAATCCTCCCAACAACCCTAAGGAGTGGGTTACTGTAGTTCTATTTTTATAGATTAAAGAGAGGGCTCATAAAGGTCAAGAAAAAATCAAAGGTCACATCGCTAGGGAATATCAGAACTGTATTTGAAACCAAGTGTTTTAGATGCCAGAGCTAAGGACTTAACCACTCTTTCAACTGTCAAGGAGGATCCCTCAAGATGTTTTTTTCATGACACACAAAACACAGATCATGTTTACTGAGTGTTTCCTCTATGTAGACCTAGTGCTATATGTTTTACGTGCAGTTTCTCATTTGCTTCTTAAACCTGTGAAGGAAGAGCAGTTATTGTTCCTACTTTACAAACAGTTTACAGGGAAGACAGTTTACAGAGAGGTGAAGTATTTTGCTCATAAATGACAGTTTGGATCTGAATCCAAATAATAATCTGCCTAGAACCCAAGCGCTTCTCATCTATATGATGCTTCAACTCTGTGTTTTCTCATTCTGTTGTGGTCAAAGCTGGGAAGATGTGTGATTGCTCAGGGTTCTTGGGCGTGTCAAGGGAGTAACTTTGTCTTCTGGGACTAGCTGGTAATAAGCAAACTTTTCCTAAAAGAAAATAGTTTAATAGGAGCTTTCGATAAGGACTTGGCATGAAGAATCATCTGGAAATACCACATTTTTGTGCTTTAGAAGTAATATGCTTCAAAGATTTTACTGTAAGGCAGAGGTTTGCACAAGTTAGAAGTGTGTTTACTCCCATGAGTCTGAAAAGAGAACGAGGTTAGGTTAAGTAGCTATTAATAACAGTTGATGATAAGAAAAAATAATTTTGAGACTGTGGCTGTCAAGGTTTCTTAAATAGATTATTGGGATAATACTTGCTCCTTGTTTATTTTGTATTAATTTCAGGCACACACAGATTAATAGCCTTTATTACACAATGTCTACACTGGTCCTTGTGACTTGTTTATACTGACTATAGATTTAAATCTATTTTAAAGCAAACTGAGAAGCTATTCTGGTATATGCTCCCAGAGCTCCAGCTCTGGCAAGTGGTTTAGCTGTGGAATCTTTTCTCACACTTCATGCGTAAAACCTAGAGTGGGACGGCTTTGGAGAGTCTACCCTGAAGCCCACAACATGGGGGCAAGTGATCGTGTGTCATTGATAGGGAGCTTCTCTCCTTTCCACCAGGAGTTAATAAGACTTCAGAGCAGAGTCAGCCACAGGCTTGGTGAGAACATAGGATTCATGGCCTGTTCTCCAAATCCTAAGGAGATAAAACAAACAAGTGATGATTTCTCAGGAAAATTGAGGCCATGTTTCCAGCGTCCTTAGAATCCTCCTAGGCACCACTCCTCTGCCAATTAAAAAAGTTGTTCACACCATCAGTGCTCTTCCTCAGGAGGGCCAGTTGGGGTGAAGCCAGAAAGTTGCTTCTGATTGGAAGCTTGGGGAACCTTATCTTGTCTGTGGCTTGGTTAGAGCTCTTCTCACCAGGAATTTGCAGAAAAATCTCGAGGTTGTTTAGGAGAGAAATCTCTTCCCAAGCCATCCATCCAGCAAAGATTTTCATACTTGTCTCTCCCTCATCATGACTTCCTCTTTCTGTTTCTATGGAAGACATAGGTGTTCCAACTTCCCTTCCCACCAGGTGAATTTTAATTGTGAAACCAAAGTGGGGGCTGGGTGTTTTGTGTTTCTCGTAGTTGATGTCATTGTGAAGCCTCTTCCTTTATCAAGGGCATTTGGGTTAGTTTTCTTTTTCGCTATTTGTCTTTAGTTTGGCAGCACATTGCAATGACCAGCAGCGTGAACTCTGCAGTCATATTGACAGTTTCAAGTTCTAACTCCAACATTGACTAGAACATTTCAAAACAAATCATTGGTAACTACCTCCTAAAGTTGTCGCAAAGATTAATTCAGATGCCCTTTGTAGCACATTCAGCACAGCTCTTGGCACATAGTAAGCATTCAGTAAATGTTCATTGCTGATGTTATGAAACATGATATTATGATATTAGTATGAAATATATATAATTACTATTACATATCTTAATAAATTTAGACTTTTCTTTCTCCTGACTAGATGCCCTGAAATAAAATTTTGGATCCCAGAGTGTATGGGTTAAATTTTTTATACATGGATGGGGCACCTGGGTGGCTCAGAGGGTTGGGCCTCTGCCTTCAGCTCAGGTCGAGGTCTCAGGGTCCCAGGGTCGAGCACTGCATCGGGCTCTCTGCTCAGTGGGAGGCCTGCTTTCCCCTTTCTCTCTGCCTGCCTCTCTGCCTGCTTGTGATCTCTCTTTCTCTGTCAAATAAATAAAATCTTAAAAAAAATTTTATACATGGTGCCTAATTAGTATCTAAAAAGTTTACGGTCCTACTGTGACTGAATGGGAGTAGCCTTCTTCCCAAATCTTACCAGCATGGGAGATTAGAAATCATTTCAGTTTTGGCATGATGGTTAGATATGGTTTCTTTATCGTTTTAACTTGTAATGTACTGACCTCTAAAGAGAATTAGCATCTGTACTTAGCTTTTTGGTCATTTTTAGATTTTCATCTGAGTCTGAACAGGCTATGTCTGTTTATAGCTTTTGTCTGTGGGGTTCCACAAATATTGCTATTTTGAGTAAATATAGCTAGTTTATAAAAATTTGCCATGAATTGAGGATATTGTATTATTTGTATTCCTTTTCTTTTGTGGTCTTTTGGTTTACTGCCATTTCCATTTTTCATATAGACCAATATAACCATTTTTTCCTTATGTCTTCTGGGTATTCTGCTATTAAACCCTTTTGAATGTTATGTGTGTGCTAGAATCATGTTTCTGTTTTCATTTTGTTGCGGCAGGGGCTCTCAGTTTTCTGTGGGCATCAGAATTCCTTGGGAAACTTTTAGATCTTAGAATTTAGATCTAGGTTTAGATTTAGGTTTAGATCTTAGAATTTCTGGAGGTGGGGCTTAGCCACATGTCCATTAAAAAGGCAAGCCTCATTTTGAAAAATGAGTGCTGCTTAAAAGTAGGTTTTTAAATTGCCAAAACACTGATGTAGTTGTTGAAGCTGGAATGGTTATGTCTACCTCAAACTGATATGTTGAAATCTTAACACCCCAGTGTGATGGCTTTCAGGAGACTGGGCCTTGGGGACGTGATTCTGTTGTGAGGATGGATTCTTCGTGAGTGGGATTAGTACTCCCATAAAAGATACCCAAGAGGGTTCCTTCACCCCTTCCCCTATGTGAAGACACAGGGAGAAGATGGTTGTCTGTGCACCAGCAAGAGGGCTTTTGCCAGAATCTGACCATGGTTGCACCCCTGATCTTGGCCTCCAGAGTTGTGAGAAAACAAATTTCTGTTGTTTATAGGCTGCCCAGTCTGTGGTATTCTGTTATAGCAGCCCAGATGGACTTAAGATACTGGGTGACAGGCATATGCAGACTCATTATACTGTCCTCTTTACTAATAAATGTGTTTGAAAATTTTCATAAGTAGTAGCTTTAAAAGAAAAAGTTCTGATAGCATGCAAAGCCGATCAAAATTGCTGTACCAATCAGAGTTGGCAAAGTAGCAGGGATGTTATGTGTTAAATCCACCTGCAAGGCCAACTAGGAAGGGACATGGCCTTGTCATGGTGGTGTTGAGCAATAAGGCAGGCCGCCCAGTGTGGGAGCTGAGCCAGAACCTGAGTGGCCTGCCAGGACTATGCTGTACCCTGGGACCCTGAACAACAGGGCCTCTCCTCTTTCAGAACTCTTCGTGACTTCTCAGTTCTGTAGGACCCCATGGAGAGGCAGGAGCAGATATTTCTGTTTCTTGGGGAGGCAACTAAAAAAATAGAAATCAGCTACATGTCTCTCTGGGACGACAGCAGCAAATGTGGATAGTGGCAGGGTTTTTGGTGACCAGTAAATTGGAAGTGTTCCCACTTCCTATCATACTGGCATAGCCACCCCCACCCCCATTAAAGATCTTTGTCAATCACCATCTTACACTTACCCTAAGCCTTCGAATTTTATCTCTCTCTTTTTTACCCCCAGCACAATACTTTTTTCCTAGTCTGATAAAATTCTTGGCCTTGACCGTGATTTTCTTACTTCTGCCCCCACAATAAGCACAAACAGTCAACCTGGAATGCCGCACTCAGACTTTGCTCATCTCTAATCCTCACCTCTCAAAATAGTGCTCAAAATGCAGTCTAGGGGAAGCCCAGGGCGAACTGGTCCTGATCTAAGGACAAAGATAACCAGAGAATTAAAACCCATCAGCACGAAGGAGTAAAACAAATAGAACAGCCTACCCCTTGGGTAAATGGAAATGAGGCTGGAAGGAGGGGAACTTTTACAGTCTCATTAGAACCCATTGAGAGGGACACCTGGCTGGCTCAGGCAGCAGAGTATGGGATTCTTGATCTCAGGGTTGTCAGTTCAAGCCCCCCACTGGGTGTGGAGATTACTTAAAATCTTAAAAAACAAAAACAAAAAAACTGAAGCTGTGGAGAAATTGAAAAGATGTTGTCATTGAAAGGAATAATCAGAAAACCAGAATTGCTCAAAGTGAAATCTTGAAAGTATGATTATCAGAATCAACTTTGAAATTTCATGGAAGTCTAAAAAATAGAAGCAGCCAAGGACTGAATTAGTAATCTGGAAGATAAATGGAAAAAAAAAATATTCCAAAACTTAGGTATGTAAAAGGAGATGAGGAGGAGGAGGAGGCTGAGAAGAGAGCTATGCAGTTTACCCTCTGTGCGCTCCAGCAGGAGTCTCAGGATGAAAAGAACACAGGCGGAGGACATCACTTTTTTTTTAAATAGAGAAATGCTTGGGTCTTGAGAAGGAAAGGGTCCATCTAGACGCACAGTGATGAAATTTCTGTCCTGCGAGGATAGAAAGAATATCCTTAACGTTTGCAGAGCAAACACAAGCTTGCCTGTGAAGGGGTTCCACTCACACTGGCCCAGAGTGTGATCAGCAATGCTGGATTTTTTTTTTTTAAGGTATTTATTTATTTATTTAAGGGGTTCCACTCACACTGGCCCAGAGTCCGATCAGCAATGCTGGATTTTTTTTTTTAAAGGTATTTATTTATTTATTTATCTGATAGAGACACAATGAGGGAGCACAAACAGGGCGGGGTGGGAGAGGGAGAAGCAGGCTTCCTGCTGAGCAGGGAGCCCCATGTGGGGCTTGATCCCAGGACTCTGCAGTCTTGACCAGGGCCAAAGGCAGATGCTTAACGACTGAGCCACCCAGGCACCAGCAATGCTGGATTCTGAAAGACAATGGGGTGAGGAGTTCCACATTTGGAGGGAAATGATTTGAACCTCAAAATATATCCCAGCAAGACAAAGCGTAAAAATATTTTCAGATGCTGGGAAGGACGCAGAAAGATTGTCTTTTAAATCCTTTTTTCTAGGAGAGTTACTTACAGCTATACTAGAGCCACACAGAAACAGAGCCCCAGAAAGAGGAAAATGCAGGATCTAAGAGCCCAATCTAGGAGGATATCCTAGGACGATGACCGTTGCTTCACATGCTTAGACAGTAGTTAGTCCAAATTAGAACTGGAAATCAGAAGGCTCCGTGGAATGAGTCTTCAGGAAGACAGTGGGGAACACTACACAGATCTTGTGATTAGGATCTAGAAGTGTCACACTATAGCTTGCTATCAATGACACGCTGGTGTCAGTCTGTCTTTTTTCAATAAGAGAAAGAATGGCCACTAGATCATCTGGGAAATAGAATAAAACACTCTACAGAAAAGGCGTGGTCTAAATATGAATCAAGTTGGATTTTGAGCAGTTGGTGTAAAACAAAGTGATGGATTCTCAGAATTAAATGCATTTGAATTTGTAATGGGTAAAGGGTATAAACATTCCCATGTTGAGTGTCATTGTTTCACTCTTGAAACTGGATCACTATTTTTATAGCACATAAGTCTTTACAGGTCAGATTTTCCCCAGTAATTCTTTTGAAGAATCACCCAGGGAATACACTTAGATATAAAGTTTGTTCCCATTTTCTCTTTCGGTCAGGAAAAAATGTATGATTTTGTTTTTTTTTTTTTTAGTATAGCAAAGGTGACCTTGGATTTTCACCAGATAGTCATCTAAACCTGAATATTTGGAAACAAACTTGTGACCATTAAGAAGCATAAGCTTTAAATAATATGCATTAACACTAGTGTCACAGCCTTGTCTTTTAGTAATTTATTTGAAGAGTTCCTTAGTAACTAATAGCTTATTTTGAAGAAATATGTACATAAAATTCAGCTCTTTTAGTTTCACCTCCCCTTTTTTTCCTGCTAAATCCAAGTAAAATTAAATGGGATAATTTTTTTTTTAAGATTTTATTTATTTATTTGACAGAGAGATATCACAAGCAGACGGAGAGGCAGGCAGAGAGAGAGAGAGGGAAGCAGGCTCCCTGCTGAGCAGAAAGCCTGATGCGGGACTCGATCCCAGGACCCTGAAATCATGACCTGAGCCGAAGGCAGCGGTTTAACCCACTGAGCCACCAGGCTCCCCTTTCTCTGCATCCTCTCCAATATCTGTCATTTCCTGACTTATTAATTTTAGCCATTCTGACTGGTGTGTGGTGGTATCTCATTGTGGTTTTGATTTGTATTTCCCTTATGCTGATTGATGTGGAACACTTTTTCATGTGTCTTTTGGCCATCTGGATGTTTTCTTTGCAGAAATGTCTGTTCATGTCCTCTGCCCATTTCTTTTTTCTTTTTTTTTATTAATTAATTTTTTATTTTTTATAAACATATATTTTTATCCCCAGGGGTACAGGTCTGTGAATCACCAGGTTTACACACTTCACAGCACTCACCAAAGCACATACCCTCCCCAATGTCCTTAATCCCACCCCCTTCTCCCAAACCCCCTCCCCCCAGCAACCCCCTCTGCCCATTTCTTGATTGGATTATTTGTTCTTTGGGTGTTGAGTTTGATAAGTTCTTTATAGATTTTGGATACTAGCCCTTTATCTGATATGTCGTTTGCAATTCTGTCAGTTGTCTTTTGGTTTTGTTAACTGTTACCTCTGCTGTGCAAAAGCTTTTGATCTTGATGAAGTCCGAGTAGTTAATTTTACCCCATACAATTTTATAAGAATTATTATTTCTACTGAAACTACCTTAGCAGACTTTTTCTAGTAAGGAAGACCTTCTTGATGTCCCACTTTCCACTAATCATTGCTATCATTCTTGCAAACTCAGTGTTGAAGAGAGCTCACCTTTTTATTGAGAGCAGGTATAGCTTTGCATACTGACTGCTCCTGCCTGTAAGATTTTTGGTTTCTCGAGGACTAGGCCTGGGTATCTGCACCATCTCCTGATGGGCTCAGCACAGCCTCAGGGTGCTCCCATTGGGTCCTGGAAGGCATGCTGGGTAGAGGCAGGTAGAGCTGCTAGGCCTGCACCCCAAGCTCTTTCCCAGAGAGGCCCTTACGGGGTGGAGGAGAAGGGAAGGCGGTTGGTTCAGGCTCATGCAAGCATGGTAATGGAATCCACGGGCCTTCCAGTTCTCCTCTTCACAATTGCATAGGGTATAACTTGGAAGCCCAAATGCTTGCTTATGTGTTGAATCAGAGCAATAAACTAATAATCAAATGATAGGAACAGCCTAAACTCAGACCCTCTTCCCATGAACAGGATTTGTGGGGACAAAACAGTTTTGAAGAAGTGGGCCGCTCCCCTGTTTGTAGAGATGTAGGGAATGATCACGAGGGCGTGAGGGGACAGTGAACACAGGAAATGCTCAAATGCTGGTGTTCTCACGGAAAAAGCCTCTCATGGAACACAGAAAATTGCACAAAATAAGTTTCCTCCCCTGAAACCATGGACCCTTCTCCCAGCCATGCTTTCATGCAGACAAGGATGACCTCCAGAAGAGAGAGGGTAGGAAGAAGGAAAGGAGAAAGGGAGGATCGGGCCTGGGAGCTCGAGATGAGGCTGAAACTTTGAGAGACAGGCAGTGCTCGAAACTGGACAGTGAGTCATGCGGGGTGGAGTGGGTCAGAGTTGCTAACTTACTGGTTGAAGGGCTGAGCAACTTCAAAATGATTCCGTTTTAAATTAGGCAATTTGTGAATCTCCGGTTTCCTTGCTCAGACCCCTGGGGATTGGTTGGGGCAGAGGATGAAAATAGGACCCAAGCCAGGCCCTTTTATGTTTATTTCTCTTTCCTCCTACTCATGACTTTAAACAGGCACATCTATCACTAGGACTCTCCAGTTCATTACGAAGCTGCAGGTGGCAGGTCACCGAAGGGAAGAAAGAAAAGGAGGAAAGGAGCCAAGAATTCGAAAACCAGTAACTTAAGCTCTCTGTGCTCCCTTGGCCCGCATGGGTACTAAGATTGGAGCAATGCATAGAAGAACAGCATGTCCTCTGTGCAAGGGTGACACACAAACTCATGAAGCATCCCGTATTTTTTCAGGGATGGTAGGAACATTCTGGAGGTAGATGGTGTTGGATGGTTGTCCACCAACACGAATGCACTTAATGTTACTAAGCTATCTATACACTTAAAGATAGCTGAATGTGAGGAGCACTGGGATTTACACATGACTAATGAATTGTTGAACACTACACCAAAAGCTAATGATGTACTATATGCTGGCTAGTTGAATTTTAATAATAATAATAAAAAAAAAACTAAAAAAGGAAGTAAAAAAAATAGCTGAAGAGTAAATTTTATCTTCTATTTTACTGCAATTTATTAAAAAAAACCAAATACGGCCCTAAGGGTTGGATAAAGATGTCATAAGAAACAATCAACAAGTAAGTCAACAAAAGAAATTAGAAATTAATTTGCAGTTAACAAAAGAAATTAGAGCCAATAGAAATCTAAAAACACAAATGCAAGCCCTCAGTCATTGTGCATACCATGGTATGTGCATAGAGAGTTGAAAGAGCCAACTTGGCTATTACCTGATTCAAAGTCTCACTCTGTCACTTACTAGATGTGTGATCTTGGACAAAACACCCAATGTCCTTGTGCCTGTTTCTTGCTTAAAATAGTGAAATGACATTGGACTCACAGACATATTGGGAGAATTAGGTATTACGGGTGAGACATTTAGCATAGTAAATGGCTCCTACTAGGAGCCATTCACACTGTGTTTCCTTTCCCTTAAACACATTGCAAATGCAATGTGTTGCGGGACGCAGAACCTAACTTGAAAGATGGTAAGGATAAAATAAAAAAAATGAAAATATATGGGGATAGTATTTGGGCAGTAGTTCCTGAAAGAGGCAGGAAATTGAAATTGAAAGGACCCTCCTAATTGCTGAAGAAGATTTAAAACAGTGTAGAGTACTGACCTAGCTATTGTAACCAAGTAACCGCCCCAATACAGTGACTGAAATAAGATGGAAGCTTATTTTTCTCTAAATAATACTGCAGAGGTTAGCTATTTAAGGTTGACAAAGCAGCTCTGTCATTCTCAACACACAAGATTTCCATCACCGGATCCAAAGTGGTTTCTTTAGATCCTGACATCATCTGGGTAGCGGAAGGGGTTGGGAGGAAGGGCCAGTGGTGACATCTACCTTCCTTTTTAAGGGCATGACTTAGAAATGACACACCTCATTTTCTCACCCACACCACACTGACCAAATCCTTGCTGTAAAGGATGCCAGGGGAAGTAAACTCCAGCCAGAGTCCTGTTACTAAGAAGAGGAGTTTGGATGTTGCTTATGCTTAGCCTTTTCAACCATATAATGCACATTATATTTTCTCTAGTTTGCAACCACCGGCTGTCAAAATAACAAAGCTAACACCTTCCCCAAAATGGAAGCATAATTTCTTGCTTATTAATTCATTCAGTAAATATTTACAGACTACTTCTATAAGTACTATTCAAAACATCACAAATACAGAAAACTGCAAAACAGAAGTTCCTGATTTCATTAAGCTAAAGTTGGCTCAACTGGTAGAACCTATGACTCTCAGTCTCAGGGTCATGAGTTCAAACCCCATGTTGGGTGGGGAGCCCATTTAAAATGAAAACAAAACAAAACAAAACAAATGTCATTAAACTAAATTCAACAGGGGGAGAAAGTAAACAAAAATTAAAAAAAATTAGATACCAATAAGGGCAAAGATTAAAATTAAGGGATATAAGAATAAGCCACCAGATGTTTACTTAGATGGGAATGTTAGGGACGCCCTCGCTGGGGAAATGATGTAGAAGCTGGACCATTTGAAGAACAGGAGATAGAACACACCAGGAATGGGGAACTGCAGGTGTAGAGGTCCGGATGGGGGAAAGATCTGTGATACAGAAGGGCCAGTGTGGATTTGGCAGGAGAGGAAGGGAGGATATAAGACCAGGAAGGAAGGCAGGAGCAGTTTGTTCTCTGGCATTTCCTAGTGCTCAGAACAATGTGCACTGGGTAGGTACCCTGTGAGTGTTTGGTAAACGAATCAGCTAGAAAATAAAAATCTGAGGCTGTTGGCAGGTGGCCTCTAATTCATGGCTGTCCTCTGCTATGGTTTGCCCTTGGCTCATGCTACACACATCTCTCAGCCTCTGTCTCTCAGAATCTCGGACTCTTTTTATCCTTCATGTTGCTCCCAGTATCTTTGATAGCTTGATGTCCTCTTATTAAAAATGGAGTTAGGGAAGGAATTTGGGAAGGAGACTGGTATCTGAATACAATAATTACATCTTTTTGGTTTTCTCTGCTCTTTGCTAAATAGCTCTAGTTCTCTTTTTTCTTTGTGTGGTTTTCCAAATCTGGAGCCAGCCTAATAACCTGATACTTGCAAGTGTCAATTTGGAGGGGCAGAATAACTAATGGAGTGCCAAGATGGAGTAATAGTAGTAGTTAAGACTGTAACCTTTGGAGCCAGAGTTCCTGGATTTGAATCCCAGTTTGGTCTGTTATTGTCTGGGTCACCCTGAGTAAAGTACTAAATTGCTCTGGTCACCTGTTTACTTTCTAACAAATGGGAGGGAGGGGGTAAAAGTGATTTCTTTTCATTTCCTTTTTTTTTTTTTTTAAGAATTTATTTATTTATTTGACACAGAGAGGTCACAAGTAGGCAGAGAGGCAGGCAGAGAGAGAGAGGAGGAAGCAGGCTCCCTGCTGAGCAGAGAGCCCGATGCGGGACTCGATCCCAGGACCCTGGGACCATGACCTGAGCCGAAGGCAGTGGCCTAACCCACTGAGCCACCCAGGCGCCCTGGTAAAAATGATTTCTGACCATGAACTGAAAGAATTAGTATTGTTAAAATGTCCATGCTACCCACAGTGATCTATAGACTTAGTGTAATTCCTATCAAAATACCAATACTATTTTTCATGGAACTAGAACAAATAATCCTAAAAATCTGAATATAACCACAAAAGATTCCAAAGAGCCAAAGCAACTTTGAAGAAGAACAAAACAGCTGGAGGTATGACAGTCCCAGATTTCAAACTATAGGACAAAGCTATAGTAATCAAAAAAGTATGGCGGCAACATAGAAACAGACACATAAGATCAATGGAACAGAGTCCAGAATAAAGCTCAAGCTTACATGGTCAATTAATCTATAATAAAGGAAATGAGAATATACAGTGGGCTAAAGATAGTATCTTTCTATTTATTTTTGTCATCTTCAATTTCTTTAATTGGTGTCTTATAATTTTCATACTACTGGTGTCTCACTTCCTTGGTTAAATTTATTCTTAATTTTTATTTTTGATGCATTGTTAATGGATTGTTTTCTTATTTTCTCTTTCTGCAACTTTGCTGTGAGTGTATAGAAACACAATAGGTTTCTGTACATTAATTTCATTTTTTGAAACTTTATGGAATGCACTTATTCTAATAGTTTCTTGGAGAGTCTTTAGGGTTTTCTATGTAAAATATCATGTCATCTGCAAATAGTGACAGTTTACTTCTTCCTTATCAATTTGGATGACTTTTGTTCCTTACCTGATTGTTCTATCTAGGACTTACTATGTTGAATGAAAGTGGGACGAATGGACAGCCTTGTTTTTGTTCCTCATCTTAGAGAAAAAACTTCCAGCCTTTCACTGTTGAGTATAATGTTAGTTGTGGGCTTGTCATATATGGCCTTTATTATGTTGAAATATGTTTTTTCAACACTCTCTTTGTCGAGTTTTTACCATGGATATTGAATTTTATCAAATCCCTTTTCTGCATCTATTGAGATGATCATCATTTTTATCATTCATTTTGTTAATGTGGTGCATCATGTGAATTGATGTGTGGATAGTTCAGAATGAACCATCCTTACATCCCTGGAATAAATCGCATTTGATCATGGTGAATAATCCTTTAAATGTATTTGGTAATGGATTTCATTTTCTAATATTTTGTTGGAGATTTTTGGATCTATGGGATATTGACATCTAAGTTTTTTTATTTTTGTAGTGTCTTTGATTTTGGTATCAGGGTAATGCTGGCCTTGTGGAATATATTTGGAGGCTTTCCTTTCTCTACTTTTTTGGAGTAGTTTGGGAAGGATAGGTATTAACTCTTATTTAAATGTTAGTTTTTTTTCACCTGTGATGCCATCTTGTCCTGGACTTTGTGTATTGGGAGTTTTATTTATTACTGATTCAGTTTTGTTACTAGTGATTGGTCTATTAAGATTTTCTATTTCTTCTTGATTCTGTCTTAGAAGATTGTGTATTTCTAGAAATTTATCTGTGTCTTCTAGGTTGTCCAGTTTGCTGGCCTAGGATTTTTCTAAGGAATCACTTACAATATTTTGTATTTCTGAGGTGTAGGTGTAATTTCTCTTACATTCCAGTTTTGAGGTTTCTTTTTTTTTCCTTTATGTGCCTCGCTAAAGGTTTATCATTGTGGTTTATTATTTCAAAGAACCAGTTCTTGAATTCATTGATCTTTTTCTATTTTTCTTTCTCTTTTTATTTAGTCTCTTTCATTAATGCTCTTATCCTTATTATTTCCTTTCTTTTAACTTTGGACTTTGTCTTTTTATAGTTCCTTTAGGTGTAAGGTAAGATGGTTTATTTCATATTTTTTTGTTTCTTGATGTAGGCCTGTATTGCTATTAACTTCTTTCCTAGAACTGTTTCTGGGATCTTCCAAAGATTTTGAACTGTAGTATTTCCATTTTTAATTGTCTCCAGTTATTTTTTTTATTTCTCTTGATATCTTCATTGATCCATTGGTTGTTTAGGAGCATGTTGTTTAGCCTCCATGTATTTGTATTTTTTCCCTTTTTTTGTTTGTTTTTTTTTTTTTTTTAAACTGATTTCCAGTTTCACATTGATGTAGTCAGAAGGTGCTTGATATGGTTTTAGTCCTCCTCTAAAAGTTTTTGAGAATTATTTTGTGGCCTAACATATGATCTGTCTCGGAGAATGCTGCATGTGCACTTGAAAAGAATGTGTTTTCTGTTTTTGGATGGAATATTCTGTATATATGTTAAAACCATCTGGTCTGTTGTGTTGTTTCCTTGTTGATTTTCTTTCTGGATGATCTATTCATTGATACAGGTGGGGTGTTAAAGTCCACAACTATTGATGTATTACTATCAAATTTTTCCTTTATGTCTATTAATATTTGCTTTATGTGATTAGATGCCCCCCAATGTTGGCACATAGGTATTTACAATTGTTGTATATTTTTGTTAGATTGATCCCTTTATCATTACATAGTGCCCTTCTTTGTCTCTTGTTACAGTCTTTATTTTAAAGTCCACTTTGTCTGATAGCAGTATTGCTACCCTGATAGCAAATATGTGTGTGTGTGTGTGAGTTTGTGCGTGTGTGTATGCATCCATTTGTATAGTATATGTTTTTCTCCATTTACTCTCAATCTGAAGTGAGTTTCTCATAGGCAGAATACAGATGGATTTTTTTTTGTGAGGGGGATATATATATTTTTTTATTAACATAAAATGTATTGTTTGCCCCAAGCATACAGGTCAGTGAATTGTCAGGCTTACACATTTCGTAGCACTCACCATAGCACATACCCTCCCCAGTGTCCATAACTCAGCCACCCTATCCCTATCTCCCCCAACCCCTCAGCAATCCTCAGTTTGTTTCCTGAGATTAAGAGTCTCTTATGGTTTGTCTTCCTCCCAATCCCATCTTGTTTCATTTTTTCCCTCTCTAACCCCTAGACCCCACCACGCTGTCTTTCAAATTCCTCATATCAGAGAGATCATATGATAATTGTCTTTCTCTGATTGACTTATTTTGCTTAGCATGATACCCTCTAGTTCCATCTACGTCATTGCAAATGGCAAGATTTCTTTTCTTTTCATGGCTGCATAGTATTCCAATATCTATCTATCTATCTATCTATCTATCTATCTATCTCACATCTTCTTTATCCATTCATCTGTTGATGGACATCTAGGTTTTCTCCATAGTTTGACTATTGTGGACATTGCTGCTATAAACATTCAGGTGCATGTGCCCCTTTGGATCACTACATTTGTATCTTTAGGATAAATATCCAGTAGTACAATTGCTGGGTCATAGGGTAGTTCTATTTTCAACTTTTTGAGGAACCGCCATGCTGTTTTCCAGAGTGGCTGCACCAGCTTGCATTCCCACCAACAGTGTAAGAGTGTTCCCCTTTCCTCACATCTTTGCCAACATCTGTCATTTCCTGACTTGTTAATTTTAACCATTCCGACTGGTGGGAGATGGTACCTCATTGAGGTTTTGATTTGTATTTCCCTGAAGATGGATTTTTTTAAAATCTATTCAGTTGCCTATGTCTCTTGAAGTATTAGGCCATGTACATTTAAAGTAATTGTTCATATTGCCCTTTTGTTGATTGTTTTCTAATTTTTTGAGGTTCTTTTCTGTTTATTCTTACCTTGCTCTCTTCCTTTATGGTTTTATGGCTTTCTTTCTTTAGTGTTATGCTTGGACCCATTTCTCTTTATTTTTTGTGTATCTGTTATAGGTTTTGGGTTTGTGGTTACTATGAGGTTCATATATAACATCCTAAATATATAGTAATCTATATTAAGTTAATGGTCATTTAAATTCAAGCAAAATCTAGAATCATTACATTTTTACTTCTTCTCCTTCATGTTTTATGTATGTGATGTCATATTTGACATCTGTTTATTCTGTGAATCCCTTAAATCATTTTGAACAACATGGGTTTGAAATGTGTGATGTCTCTCATAATGTGGAAGTTTTACAGTACAAGACTATAAGCATATTTTTCCTTCCTTATGATTTTTTTAAATTTAAATTTTAGGTAGTTAACATACAGTACAATATTGGTTTCTAGAGTAGCATTCAGTGATTTATCTCTTACATGCAATACCCAGTGCTAATCATAACAGGTGCGCTCCTTAACATCCATCACTCATCCAACCCAACCCCTCTCCCACCTCTCTCCATCAGTCCTAGGTTTGTTCTCTATCATTAAGAGTCTCTTATGGCTTGTTCTCCTCTCTCTCTTTCTTTCTTATATTCCACATATGAGTGAGATCATTTGGCATTTGTCTTTCTCTGAATGACTTATTTCACTTAGCATAATACACTTTAGTCCATCCATGTCATTGCAAATGGCAAGATTTCATTCTTTTTGATGGCTGAGTAATATTCAATTATGTATATGTACCATATACACACATACCACATACCACATCTTCTTTATCCATTCATCAGTCACTTGGTGGACATTTGGGCTCTCTCTTAGTTTGGCTGCTGTTGATAACTCTGCTATAAACATCAGAGTTCACATATCCTTTAGAATCTGTATGTTTGTATCCTTTGGGTAAATACCTAGTAGTGCAATTGTTGGATCAAAGGGTAGTTCTATTTTTAGCTTTTCAAGAAATGCCATACTGTTCTCCAAAGTAGCTGTACCAGTTTGCACTCCCGCCAACAGGGCAACCAGCAGTGTCCCCTTTCTATGCATCCTCACCAACACCTATCTTGTGTTGTTAATTTTAGCTATTTTGACAGGTGTGAGATGGTACATGGTTTTGCTTTGTATTTCCCTGATGATGAGTAATGTTAAGGATCTTTTCATGTGTCTGTTAGATATCCAAATGTCTTTTTTGGTAAAGTGTCTTTTCGTATCTGTGCACTTCTTAACTGGGTTATTTTTGGGGTGTGTGTGTTGAGTTTGATTAGTTCTTTGTAGATTTTGGATACTAACACTTTAACAGCTATATCATTTGCAAATATATTCTCCCATTCTATTCTGTAGGCTGCCTTTTACTTTTGTTGATTGTTTTCTTTGCTGTACAGAAGTTCAATCTGATGAACAAGTAGTTCATTTTTCTTATGTTTTCCTTGCTTTTGGTGATGTGTCTAGTAAGAATTTGCTAGAGTTGAGGTCAAAGAGGTTTCTGCTTATATTTCCTCTAGGATTTTGATGGTTTCCTGTCTCACATTAAGGTCTTTCATTTGTTTTGAATTTATTTTTGTGTATGGTGTAAGAAAGTGGTCCAGTTTCATTTTTCTGCATGTTTTCCAGTTTTGCAAACACTATTTGTTGAAGAGATAGTCTTTTTTCCATTGGAATTTCTTTCCTACTTTGTTGAAGATTAATTGACTGTATAGTTGTGAGTCCATTTCTGGTTTCTCTGTTCTGTTCCATTGACCTATGTATCTGTTTTGTGCCAATACCATACTGTTTTGATGACAAGAGCATTGTAATGTAGTTTAAAATCCAGAATTGTGATGCCTTTCTTTCAAAAAAGAAAAAAAAAGTTTTGTTTTTCTTTTTTGAAATTGCTTTGGCTATTCGGGGTCTTTTTTGATTCCATACAAATTTGAGGATTGTTTGTTCTTGCTCTGTGAAAAATGTTGGTGGTATTTTAATGGGGTTTACATTAAATGTGTAGATTGCTTTGGGTACTATAGACATTTTAACAATGTTCTTTCAACCCATGAACATGAAATGTGTTTCCCTTTCTTTGTGTCCTCTTAAATTTCTTTCATAAGTATTGTATAGTTTTCAGAGTATAGGTCTTTTACTACTTTAGTTAGATTTATGCCAGTGTCTTATTTGTTTTGGTACAATTGCAAATAGGATTGATTCCTTGATTTCTTTTTCTGCTGCTTCATTATTAGTATATAGAAATGCAATAGATTTCTATTCATTGGTTTTATATCCTGTGACTTTGCTGAATTCTTTTGTGAGTTCTAGCAATTTTTTGGTTGATTATTTCAGGTTTTCTACCTAGAGTATCATGTTGTCTGCAAAGAGTGAAAGTTTGACTTCCTTCTTGCCAACCTGGATGTTTTTTATTTCTTTTTGTTGCCTGATTGCTGAGGCTCAGACTTCCAGTACTATGATAAATAGTAATGATGGGAGTGGCTATCCTTGTCTTGTTTTTCACTATAGGGGAAGGGCTCACTTTTTTCCCCATTAAGGATGACATTGGCTGTGGGTCTTTTGTATTTGGCCTTTATGATGTTGAGGAATGTTCCACCTATCCCTGCTTTGTTGAGGGATTTTATCAGGAAAAAATGCTGTATTTTGTCACATGCATTTGAGGTATCTCTTGATAGGATCATATGGTTCTTATACTTCCTTTTATTAATATGGTGATCATGTTTATTGATTTGTGGTTATTGAACCACCTCTGTGGCCCAGGAATAAATCCCACTTGATTGTGGTGAATAATTCTTTTTAACGTACTATTGAATTCGATTTGTTGTTATTTTATTGAGAATTGTTGCATCCAAGTGCATTGGGCATATTGGCCTATATTTCTCCTTTATAGTGGGGTCTTAGTCTGGTTTTAGAGTCAAGGTAATGTTGGCTTTGTAGAATGAGTTTGGAAGTTTTCCTTCCATTTCTATTTTTGGGAACAGTTTGAGAACAATAGGTATTAACTTTTCTTTAAATGTCTGGTAGGATTCCCCTGGGACATCAGTCATTTTTGCCCTGGACTTTTGTTTGTTGGGAGATTTTTGAATTACTGATTCAATTGCCTTGCTGGTTATGGGTCTGTTCAAGTTTTCTATTTATTCCTATTTCAATTTTGGTAGTTTGTAAGTTTGTAGGAATTTGTCCATTTCTTCTAGGTTGCCCAGTCTGTTGGCATATAATTTTTCATAATATTCTTTTATAATTGTATTTTTGTGGTATTGTTTGTGATTTATCCTCTATCATTCATGATTTTATCTATTTGCATCTTTTTTTTTTCATAAGAAAAGCTAGCTCTTAGTTTCATTAATCTGTTCTGTTTTTCTTTTTAAAAAAGATTTTAGTTTCTTATGTGTGTGTGAGAGAGAGCGAGTGAGCATGAAGAGGGTCAGGGTCAGAGGAAGAAGCAGGGCCTATGTGGGGCTCAGTCCTGAGACTCTCCGATCATGACCTGAGGTGAAGGCAGATACTTAACCAACTGAACCACCCAGATGTCCTGTCTTTTTTTGTTTGTTTGTTTGTTTCTGTATCATTTATTTCTGCTCAAATCTTTATTATTTCCCTTCTGACTTTAGGCTTCATTTGCTTTTTTTTTTTTTTTTCTAGTTCCTTTAGGTGTAAAGTTAGATTGTGTATTTGAGACTTTTCTTGCTTCTTGAGGTAAGCCTGTATAGCAATATATTTACCTCTTAGGACTGCTTTTGCTGCCTCCCAAAGATTTTGGGATGTCATACTTTCATTTTCATTTGCTTCCATGTATTTTTTAAATTCTTCTTTAATTGCTTGGTTAACACATTCATTTCTTAGTAGGATGTTCTTTAACTTCCAGGTATTTGAGTTCTTTCCCAATTTTTTCTTGTGCTTGACTTCCAGTTTTATAGGATTGTGGTCTGAAAATATGCATGGTATGATCTCAATCATTTTGTACTTGTTGAGGGCTGATTTATAACCAAGTTTGTGATTTGTTCTGGAAAATGTTCCATGTACAGTTGAGAAGAATGTGTATTCTGCTTTAGGATGAAATGATCTGAATATATCTCTTAAGTCCATCCAGTGTGTCACTCAAAGCCATTGTTTCCCTGTTGATTCTCTGTTTAGATGATCTATTCGTTCTTGTAAGTGGGGTGTTAAAATTATCATCAACTACTGTATTATCATCAATGAGTTTCTTTATGTTTATTAATTGATTTATATATGAGGGTGCACCCAAGTTGGGGGCATGAATATTTACAATTGTTAGGTCTTCTTGATGGATAGACCCCTTAGTTATGATATAATCCCCTTCTTCATTTGTTGTTACAGAATTTGGTTTAAAATATAGTTTGTCTGATATGAGTATGGCTACTGTAGATTTCTTTTGATATCAATTGGCATGATAGATGGTTCTCCATCCCTCACTTTCAATCTGCAGGTGACTATAAGTCTAAAATGAGTCTCTCGTAGTTAGCATATTGATGGTCTTGTTTTTATCCATTCTGATACCCTGTATCTTCTGATGGGTGCATTTAGTTCATTTAAATTCACAGTCAAAGATATGAATTAGTGTCGTTGTGTTACCTATAGTTTGGTGTTTCTGGTAATGTTCTCTGGTCTTTTCTAGTCTTCATTGCTTTTTTTTTCTTCTTTCCCCACTCAAAGAGTCCCCCTTAAAATATCTTGCAGGGCTGATTCAATGGGACGAACTCCTTTAGTTTTTGCTTGTCTTGGATACTCTTTTATCTGTCCTTCTATTCTGAATGACAGTCTTGTTAAAGATTTCGTGGCTGCATATTTTTCCCATTCTGAACATTGAATATTTCCTCCTAGTCCTTTCTGGCCTGCTAGGTCTCTGTGGACAGATCTGCTATAAAGCTAACTTGCCTTTCCTTATATGTTAAGGACCTTTTCTCCCTTGCTGCTTTCAGGATTCTTTCCTTGTCTGTGTATTTTGTGAATTTGGCTATGATATGCCTTGGTGATGGATGGCCTTTGTTGAATTCCATGGGAATTTTCTGTGCTTCTTGGATTTTGATGTCTGTGTTCTTCCCAAATTAGGACATTTTCAGCTATCACTTTTTTGAATAAACCTTCTGCCCCCTTTCCTCTCTCTTTATCTTCTGAGACAACTATTATACAAATGTTATAACATTTTACTGAGTCGTTGAGTTCCCTAAGTTTACATTTGTGATCCATTATATTTGTGTTTGCATCTCAGTTACAGCATTTTTACTTTTGGTCTCACTAGGTTTTAGTTCTTTTATTTATTTCTTTTTCTTTTTCTTTTAGATTTTATTTATTTGACAGATCACAAGTAGGCAGAGAGGCAGGGAGAGAGAGAGAGGGAAGCGGGCTCCCCACTGAACAGAGAGCCCAATGCAGGGCTCAATTCCAGGACCCCAGGATCATGACCTGAGCCAAAGGCAGAGGCCTTAACCCACTGAGCCAAAGGCAGAGGCCTTAACCCACTGAGCCACCCAGGCACCCCAGTTCTTTTATTTCCGTAGTAAAGAATTCTGTAATGTCTTCCATGCTTTTTTCAACCCCAGCTAATATCCTTAAAATTGTTATTTAAAATTCTAGTTCAGACATATTACTTATGTAATATGTCTGTATTGATTAAATCCCTGGCCATGTGTTCTACCTTCTGTTCTTCCTTTTGGGGTGAATTTCTTCATCTCATTGTTCATCTGGAAAAGAAAAGAAGAAAGAGAAAAGAGAACAACACAACAAATCCTCCACCCCCAAAAGACCCAAAAAACAAAATCAAACAAAAAGCAAAGAAAAAGAAAAAAAATAATGAGATAAACAAAAACACAAAACAAGAAAACCAAGAACCAAAAACAACAAATAGATCCTGAGTGTGTTTAGGTCTGTTTTTAAAAGAATTTAGATCCCAAAATAAAAAATATAAAATAAAGTGAAGGTAAACAAAATATATATGTATGAAAAATATACAGGTAAAAATTAAAATTAATAATAAATTTTTTAAGGAATTGGAAAATATAAGAAAATAAATGAAAAAAAAATAGGGGTTCCTGGGTGGCTCAGTCATTGAGCATCTGCCTTTGGCTCAGATTGTGGTCCTAAGGTCCTGGGATCGAGCCCCACATCGGGCTGCCTGCTCAGCGAGGAGCCTGCTTCTCTGTTCCCACTCCCTTTGCTTGTATTCCCTCTCTCACTATGTCTCTGTCAAATAAATAAATAGAAATCTTTAAAAAAAGAAAGAAAAAATAAGAAAAAGAAAACAAAGAAAAAAAGTAGAAAGGAGGCTCAATCCTATTTCTCCTAGAGCTGAAGCTTTGCAGCACTCTATGATAAACTTGGTGTGATCTAGTTGTTTGTGCTGGTCTTCTGGCACAGGTGGTGCCAGAATCTGATTCTGATTCTCAGGTGGACTTGTTTCGGTGGAAATGCTCTCCAGGGCTCAGCGTGGTGGGATTTGGTGCCAGCAGCTCCGCCTCCATAAGGTGGGGTTGTTTTGCTCCCTTAAGGCTTTCAGCTCTGATGTGTGGGATGAAAATAGCTGCACTCAGCTGTCTAGCCCAGGAGCTAAAAATTTGTGCCCCCTACTTTTTGTTGAGACCTCACAGAAAACCAATCAATAACCGTGTTTTTTCCCCTGATTTCCATCTGAGCCCTGCATTCACCCTGTCCATGCCTGAGCCTTTTTATTTCAGACACATGACCGAGTTTCAAAACCCCAAATTTCAGGGATTGGTGCAGACTTGCACTTTTCATCCACGGGAGGGTCTCCCTATGCTTGCTGCCCTGTCCCAGAAATGTGGTCCCATGACCACACATTGTTTTGCAGTTTATAGCAGAAAGTCAGCACCAAGACCCACTGCTCTGGGCCAGTATCCTGGCCTCATGACTGGGAAGAGTACTCTACCTTGGCACCACCCATTTTCCCTGCAAGCAAAGGATCCTCAGAGCTCCGTGTCACTCCTGGGATCTTGCCTCTCTTTGCCACCTGAGCATCTTTAATTCAAGCCTATCCCCAACAGTAGTGAACTTAAAAGTTGAGATTTTACACTCTACCAATTCTAATACTTTGTGGTAGACTTTGTAAGCAGGCTCCCACCACACCGCTTCCATAGTTTGTGTATCCCCTGTGTGAACCTCTGCACTTTCTACCTTCCAAAATGTGGTAGACTTGATTGTAGATTACTTATCTTACTACTTGTAAGACTTACAGTTTTTGTTCTTTCAGAACTCTTATTGACTTCTGGGTGTACAGAATAATTTGATAACTATTTAATGTTGTGTTCAAGGGGCAAGACAAGCTCAGTGTCCTCCTACTCCACCATCTTAACTCTTCTCCCTCTTCCTTTTGGTTTTAATAACATTTCTTTTCTCTAGTGTACTTTATTGTAAGAGTACAGTATATATAGATATATACAACAAAGTGTGTGTTATTCAACTATTTATAATATTGGTAAGGTTTCTCATTCACAGTGGGCTCTTAGTAGTTGAGTTTTGGAAAGTACAGAGTCATTTGCAGATCTTCAGCTGCACAGGAAGTAAGTATCCCTAACCCTGGATTGTTCAAGGGTCAACTATAATTGATGTAATTGATATTTTTATCTTTTAATCTGCATACTAGTTTTGTAAATGACCGATCTACTAATTTTACTTTGTTTGCTTTTACAAGTGAGGTTTTATTTCATGTCATAACTTTCTTCTAGTTATGGCCTTTTCTTTTCTGCTTAAAGAAGTTCCTTTGACAAATTGTTGTAAGCTAGTTTAGTGGTGAGGAGTTCCTTTCACTTGTATTTGTCGGGGAAACTCTTTATCTCTCTTTCAATTCTAAATGATAACCTTGTGAGGTAGAGTATTCTTGGTTTTAGCACTTGGAATATATCATGCCACTCCCTCTGGAGTATAAAGTTTCTTTTTTCTTAATTATTTTTCTTAACATATAATGTATTATTTGCCCCAGGGGTACAGGTATGTGAATCATTAGGCTTACACACTTCACAGCCCACACCATAGTACATACTTTCCCCACCGTCCATAACCCAGCTGTCCTCTCCAAACCCTCCCCTCCCCAAGCAACCTTAAGTGTGTTTTGTGTGATTAAGAGCTCATGGTTTTTCTCCCTCCCAATCCCAACTCGTTTCATTTTTTCCTTCCCTACCTTTTAAACCCCCACTCTGCCTCTCAAATTCCTCATATCAGGGAGATCATATGATAATTGTCTTTCTCTGATTGACTTATTTCACTCAGCATAATACCCTCTAGTTCCATCCACATTGTTGCGAATGGCAAGATTTCATTTCTTTTGATGACTGCATAGTGTTCCACTGTGTGTGCACGCGCGCGCGTGTGTGTGTGTATACACACACCACATCTTCTTTATCCATTCATCTATTTATGGACATCTAGGTTCTTTCCATAGTTTGGCTATTGTGTACATTGCTGTTATAAACATTGGAGTGCATGTGCCCCTTCAAATCACTACATTTGTATCTTTAGGGTTAATACCCAGTACTGTGATTGCTGGGTCATTGGGTAGCTCTGTTTTCAACTTTGTGAGGAACCTACATACTGTTTTCCAGAGTGGCTATACCAGCTTGCATTCCCACCAACAGTGTAGGAGGGTTCCCCTTTCTCTACATCCTCTTCAGCATTTGTCATTTCCTGACTTGTTAATTTTAGCCGTTCTGACTGGTGTGAGGTGGTACCTCACTATGGTTTTGATTTGTATTTCCCTGATGCTGAGTGATGTGGAGCATTTTTTCGTGTGTCTGTTGGCCATCTGGATGTCTTCTTCGCAGAAATGGCTGTTCATGAACTCTGCCCTCTTCTTGATTGGATTATTTGTTTGTTGGGTATTGAGTTTGATAAATTCTGTATAGATTTTGAATACTAGCCCTTTATCTGATATCATTTGCAAATATCTTCTCCCATTCTGTCAGTTGTCTTTTGGTTTTGTTGACTGTTTTCTTTGCTGTGCAAAAGCTTTTGATATTGTTGAAGTCCCAATAGTTCATTTTTGCCCTTGCTTCCCTTGCCTTTGGCGATGTTTCTAGGAAGAAGTTGCTGAGGTCGAAGAGGTTGCTGCCTGTGTTCTCCTCAAGGATTTTGATGGATTCCTGTCTCACATTGAGGTCTTTCATCCATTTTGATTCTATTTTTGTGTGTGGTTTAAGGAACTGGTCCAGTTTCATTCTTCTGTATGTGGCTGTCTAATTTTCCCAACACCATTTGTTGAAGAGACTGGTTTTTTTCCATTGGGTATTCTTTCCTGCTTCATCAAAGATGAGTAGATCCTAGAGTTGAGGGTCTATTTCTGGGCTCTCTATTCTGTTCTATTGATCTGTGTGTTTGTTTTTCTTTTTAATGTGTGTCTAGTTTTGTGCCAGTACCATGTTGTCTTAATGATGACAGCTTTGTAATAGAGCTTGCAGTCTGGAATTATGATGCCACCAACTTTGGCTTTCTTTTTCAACATTGCTCTGGCTATTCGGGGTCTTTTCTGGTTCCATGTAAATTTTAGGATTATTTGTTCCATTTCAAAAAATCGATCGTATTTTGATAGGGATTACATTAATGTGTAGATTGTTTGAGGTAGCATAGATATTTTCACAATATTTGTTCTTCCAATCCATGACATGGAACGATTTTTCATTTCTTTATTTCTTCTTCAGTTTCTTTCATGAGTACTTTATAGTTTTCTGAGTACAGATCCTTTGTCTTTTTGGTTAGATTTATTCCTAGGTATCTTATGGTTTTGTGTGCAGATATAAATAGGATCTACTCCTTAATTTCTCTTTCTCTGTCTTGTTGTTGGTGTATAGAAATGCAATGGATTTCTGTGCATTAATTTTTATATCCTAACACTTTACGGAATTCCTGTACATGTTCTAGTAGATTTGGATGGAGTCTTTTGGGTTTTTCACTTAAAGTATTATATCATCTGCAAAGAGAATTTGACTTCTTTGCTGATTCACATGCCTTTTATTTCTTTTTCTTGTCTGATTGCCAAGACCAGGACTTCTAGTACTATGTTGAATAGCAGTGGTGATAGTGGACTTCCCTGCCATGTTCCTGACCTTAGGGGAAAAGCTCTCAGTTTTTCCCCATTAAGAATGATATTCACTGTGGGTTTTTCCATAGACGGCTTTGATGGTATTGAGGTATGTACCCTATATCCCTAACACTGTGAAGAGTTTTGATCAAGAAACAATGTTGTACTTTGTCAAATGCTTTTTCAGCATTATTGAGGGTATCATATGGTTCTTGTTCTTTCTTTTATTACTGTATTATATATCACATTGATTGATTTGTGGATGTTGAGCCAAACTTGCAGCCCTGGAATAAATCCCACTTGGTCGTGGTAAATAATCCTTTTAATGTACTGTTGGAGCCTATTGGCTAGTATTTTGGTAAGAATTTTTGCATCTGTGTTCATCAAGGATATTGGTCTGTAATCCTCCTTTTTTGTTAGGGTCTTTGTCTGGTTTTGGGATCAAGGTAATGCTGGCCTCATGAAATGAGTTTGGAAGTTTTCCTTTCATTTCTATTTCTTGGAACTGTTTCAAGTGAATAGGAATTAATTCTTCTTTAAATGCTTGGTAGAATTCCCCCAGGAATCCATCTGGCCCTGGGTTCTTGTTCGTTGGGAGATTTTTTTTTTTTTTTAAGATTTTATTTATTTATTTGTCAGAGAGAGTGACCGCAGGCAGAGACAGAGGGAGAAGAAGACTCACTGCCGAGCAAGGAGTGCAATGTGGGACTTGATCCCAGGACGCCGGGATCATGACCTGAGACGAAGGCATGACCTGAGACGCTTAACCAACTGAGCCACCCAGGCATCCCATCGTTGGGAGATTTTTGATGACTGCTTCAATCTCCTTACTGGTTATGGGTCTGTTCAGGTTTTCTGTTTCTTCCTGGTTCAGTTTTGGTTGTTTATACGTCTCTAGGAATGTATCCATTTCTTCCAGATTGTCAAATTTGCTGGTGTATAGTTACTCATAACATGTTCTTATAATTGTTTGTATTTCTTTGGTGTTGGTTGTGATCTCTCTTCTTTCATTCATGACTTTATGTGTTTGAGTCCTTTCTTTTTTCTTGGATAAGTCTGGCCAGGGGTTTATCAATCTTATTAATTCTTTCAAAGAACCAGCTCCTAGTTTCATTGATTTGTTCTATTGTTTTATTGGTTTCTATTTCATTGATTTCTGCTCTGATCTTTATGATTTCTCTTCTTCTGCTGGGTTTAGGCTTTTTTTGCTGTTCTTTCTTCAGCTCCTTTAGGTGTGGGGTTAGGTTATGTACTTGAGACCTTTCTTGTTCTTGAGAAAGGCTTGTGTAGCTATATACTTTCCTTTCAGGACTGCCTTTGCTGTGTCCCACAGATTTTGAACAGTTGTGTCTTCATTTTCATTTGTTTCCATGAATTTTTTCAATTCTTCTTTAATTTCCTGGTTGATCCATTTTTTCTTTAGTATGATGCTTGTTAGCATCCTTGTATTTGAGGTCTTTCCAACTTCCCTCTTGTGATTGAGTTCCAGCTTCAAAGTATTGTGGTCTGAAAATATGCAGGGAATGATCCCAATCTTTTGTTACCAGTTGAGACCTGATTTGTGACCCAGGATATGATCTATTCTGGAGAATGTTCCATGTGCACTAGAGAATGTGTATTCTGTTGCTTTAGGATGGAATGTTCTGAATATCTCTGTGATGTGCATCTGGTCCAGTTTGTCATTTAAGGCCTTTATTTCCTTGTTCATCTTTTGCTTGGATGATCTGTCCATTTCAGTGAGGGATGTGTTAAAGTTCCCCACAATTATTGTACTATTGTTGATGTGTTTCTTTGATTTTGTTATTCATTGGTTTATATAGTTGGTTGCTCCCATGTTAGGGGCATAGATATTTAAAACTGTTAGATCTTCTTGTTGGACAGATCCTTTAAGTATGATATAGTGTCCTTCCTCATCTCTTATTATACTCTTTGGCTTAAAATCTAATGTATCTGATATGAGGATTGCCACCCCAGCTTTCTTTTGATGTCCATTAGCATGGTAAATTGTTTTCCACCCCCTCACTTTAAATCTGGAAGTACCTTTGGGTCTAAAATGAGTTTCTTGTAGATAGCATATTGATGGGTTTGTTTTTGTTATCCATTCTGATACCCTTTGTCTTTTGATTGGGGCATTTAGCCTGTTTACATTCAGGGTAACTATTGAAAGATATGAATTTAGTGCCATTGTATTGCCTGTAAATTGACTATTACTGTATATTGTCTCTGTTCCTTTCTGGTCTATTACTTTTAGGCTCTCTTTTTGCTTAGAGGACCCCTTTCAATATTTCCTGTAGGGCTGGTTTTGTGTTTTCAAATTCTTTTAGATTTTGTTTGTCCTGGAAGCTTTTTATCTCTCCTATTTTCAATGATAGCCTAGCTAGATATAGTATTCTTGGCTGCATATTTTTCTTATTTAGTGCTCAGAATATACCATGCCAGTTCTTTCTGGGCTGCCAGATCTCTGCGGATAAGTCTGCTGCCAATATAATGTTTTTACCATTGTATGAGCTGCTTTTAGGATTTTCTCTTTTTCACTAAGACTTATAAGTTTTACTATTAGATGATGGGGTGTGGACCTATTTTTATTGATTTTAAAGGGAATTCTCTTTGCCTTCTGGATTTTGATGCTTGCTCCCTTTGCTGTATTAGGGAAGTTCTCTGCTATAATTTGCTTCAATATACCTTCTGCCCCTGTCTCTCTTTCTTCTTCTGGAATCCCAATTATTCTAATATTGTTTCTTCTTATGGTATCACTTATCTCTCGAATTCTCCCCTCATGGTCCAGTAATTGTTTGTCTCTTTTGCTCAGCTTCTTTATTCTCTTTCATTTGGTTTTCTATATCACTAATTATCTCTTCTGCCTCATTTATCCTAGCAGTAAGAGCCTCCATTTTTTATTGTACCTCATTAATACCTTTTTTTATTTCAACTTGGTTAGATTTTAGTTCTTTTATTTCTCCAGAAAGGGTTTCTCTAATATCTTACATGACCTTTTCAATCCCAGCTAGCACCTTGAGAATCGTCATTCTGAACTCTAGTTCTGACATATTACCAATGCCCATATTGATTAGGTCCCTAGCTGTTGGTAATGCCTCTTGTTCTTTTTTTTTTTTTTTTTTGTGGTGAGATTTTCCACCTTGTTATATTTATACAAAAAATAAGGTTAAATAAAATGAAGTGATAAAACATGACTATAAGAATGAAGTTCTAAAAAGATTTTTTTTTTTTGTAGAGAGGGATTGTTAAGATAAACTAGATAAAAAACATTAAAAGAGGAAAGAGGAAAAGTTAAAAACAATTTAACTTTTCAGGACTAAAGGATTATGGAGAAAAAGCCATGAATTCTGTGCATTGCTTTCCCCTAGCTCTCAAGTTTCGCTGTTCTTCTTCATTGGTGAGCTTGGTCTTGGCTGGATGTTCTTGCTGATCTTCTGGGGAGGGGCTTGTTGGAATGAGTATCAAATGTCTTTGTCCGATGCAGAATTGCACTACCCTTGCTAGGGCCCAGGATAAGTAATCTGCTCGGGTTCACTCTTGGAAGCTTTTGCTCCCTGAATGCTTTCTGTAGAGCTCTGGAGGACGGGAATGAAAATAGCAGTCTCCCAATCTCTAGCCCAGAGGAGCTGAGAGCTCAGGGTTTCACACCTTAGTGTGTCCTTGGAGAAAAGCGCCCAATCACTCCCATCTCCCTGGTCTCTGGCCGTGCTTACCCGGCCAGAGGTCACAGGCAGAGCTTACCTGGCCATGACCGAGCATTTCTGTCTCTGGCACACAGCCCCATTTGGAGTCTCCAAACCCAGCAGATTCCTGTCTCTCTCCTCTTCTGGTTGCTCTCCCCAGATCTGCCACTTGTGGGGTCCCTGCTCAAAGAGCAGTGACCTGATTGTGCTACAGATCACAGTTTAAGGTAACCTGGAGCTGAGAGCTCAATCCTGGGCTCCGTCTCTGTAGCCAGCTTTCCTGCTGTAATACCTGCGAGCTCTGCTACACTCAGACCCCCAATCCTTCTGTGATCCTGCGGGACCTGAGATCACGCTCTCCCCGCAAGGGCTCCACCCCCTGACTTAGCCTCTGGAGTGGTGTCCCACAGTGGAGCAAACTTTTAAAAGTTCTGATTTTGTGCACTATCGCTCCACCGCTTGCCAGGAGCCAGTCCCTACCCCTGCGGTCTCTCTTCCCATGCTTTGGATTCACTTCTCCACATGTCCTACCTTTCAGAAAGTGGTCGATTTTCTGTTTCTAGAATTGCTGCTCCTCTTCTCTTCGATTTCGTGTTGGATTTGTAGGTGTTTGGAATGGTTTGATAACTATCTAACTGAATTCCTGTGATCTGATGTCATCTTTGCCTGCTACTCCTCCACTGTCTTGACTCCTCCCCTGTAATTCTCCTTTTTGATGGGGTCTTTGTCTGGTTTTGGAATCAAGGTAATGCTGGCCTAATAGAAAGAGTTTGGAATTTTTCTTTCTATTTCTATTTCTTGGAGCAGCTTCAGAAGAATAGGTATGATTTCTTTTTTAAATGTTTGATATAATTTCCCTGGGGAACCATCTCGCCCTGGAGGACTCTTGTTTGTTGGGAGATTTTTAATTATTGCTTCAACATACTGGCTGATTATGGGTCTGTTCAGGTTTTCTATTTCTTCCTTTTTCAGTTTTGGCAGTTTATACATTTCCAGGAATGCATCCATTTCTTCCAGATTGCCTCATTTCTTGACATATAGTTGCCCATAATATGTTCTTAAAATTGTTATTTCCTTGGTCATGATCTCTTCTCTTTTATTCATAGTTTTATTAATTTAAGTCCCCTCTAGTTTCTTTTTTTAAGTCTGGCAAGGAGTTTAATCAATTTTTTCAAAGATCCAGCTTCTAGTTTCATTGATCTGTTATACTGTTCTTTTGATTTTTATTTCATTGACTTCTACTCTAATCTTTATTATTTCTCTCCTTCTGCTTGGTTTAGGCTTTATTTGCTGTTCTTTCTCAGTTCCTTTAAATGTAAGGTTAGCCTGTGTATTGGAGACTTTTCAAATTTTTTGAGGAAGACTTTTATTGCTATGTACATTCCTATTAGGACTGTCTTTGCTGTATCCCAAAGGTTTTTAACTGTTGTGTTTTCATTTTCATTTGTTCCCATAAGTTTTTAAAATTCTTCTTTAATTTCCTGGTTGACCCATTCATTCTTTTGTAGGATGCTCTTTAACCTCCAAGTGTATGAGTCCCTTCCAAATTTCCGCTTGTATTGGACTTCAAGTTTCAAAACATTATGGTCTGAAAATATTCAGGAAATCTTCCCAGTCTCTTGGTACCTGTTGAGACCTGATTTGTGACCCAGTATGTGATCTATTCTGGAGAAAGTTCCATGTGCTCTTGAGAAGAAGTGTGTATTCTGTTACTTTAGGATGGAATGCTCTGTATAAATCTGTATAGTCCATCTGGTCCAGTATGTCATTCAAAGCCCTTGTTTCCTTGATGATCTGCTTAAATGATCTGTCCATTGCTGTGAGTGGGGTGTTGAAATCCCCTACTATTATTGTATTATTTATCTTTGTGTTTCTTTGATTTGGTTATTAATTGGTTTACATAATTGGCTGCTCACAAATTAGGGACATAAATATTTATAATTGTTAGATCTTCTTGTTGGTTGGACCCTTTAAGTGTCCCTCATCATCTCTTACTATACAGTCTTTGGTTTATAATGTAATTTGTATGATATTAGGATTGCTTTCCTAGCTTTCTTTTGAGGTCCATTAGCATGATAAGTGATTCTTCACCCATTCACTTTCAGTCTAATTTAGGTCTAAAATCGGTCTCCTATAGACAGCATATGGATGGGTCTTGCTTTTTTATCCAATGTGATACCTTGAGTCTTTTGATTGGAGCATTTAGCCCATTTACATTCATAGTTAACTATTGACATATGAATTTAGTGTCATTGTATCATGTGCAAAATCTCTGTTTTGGTAGATTGTCTCTGTTTCTTTCTAGTCTGTGTTACTTTTGGGCACTCTCTTTGCTTACAGGATCCCCTTTAATACTTCTTGCAGGACTGGTTTAGTGATCGCAGATTTGTTTTAGTTTCTGTTCCTGGAAGCTCTTTATCTGTCCTTCCATTCTGAATGACAGCTTTGCTGGATAAAGTATTCTTGGTTGTGTGGTTTTCTCATGTAGTAACCTGATACATCATGCCAGCCCTTTCTCTGATGCCAGTCTAATTTTTCTACCATTGTAGGTTAAGGAGCTCTTACCTTGAGTGGCTTCCACGATTTTCTCTTTATCTCTGAAGTTTTCAAGCTTCACTATTATATGTCAGGATACTGATCTATTTTTATTGATTTTGGGGGGGTATTCTCTCTACCTCTTGGACTTGATTGCCTGTTTCCTTTCCTCGATTTGGGAAGTTCTCAGGTATGATTTGCTCAAATATACCTTCTGTCCCTCTCTTTCTTTATTCTTCCTCTGGGACCCCAATAATTCTAATATTGTTTTGGTTTATGATATTGCTGATTTCTCGAAGCCTCCACTCATGGTCCATTAATTGTTTTTCTCTCTTTTTCTCAGCTTCCTTCTTTTCCATCATCTTGTCTTCTATGTCACTACTTTATCTTCTGACTCATTTACTCTAGATGTTAGAGTATCCACTTTAGACTGCATCTCAGTTAAAGCATTTTTAATTTCGGCCTGATTAGATTTTATTTCTGCTCTAAGAGATTAGGTAGTGTCATTTATTCTTTTTTCAAGCCTAGCTAGTACATTTAGAATTGTTATACTGAATTCTAGCTTTGAATTTTTACTTATGTCCATATCAATTAGAATCGATGATAGAGAGTGTCACCTCTGGTTCTTTCTTTCTTTATTTTTTAGATTTTATTATTTATGTATTTTAGAGAGAGAGAGCGAGCCCAAGCAGAGAGAGGAGCAGAGGGAAAGAGAAAAGCAGACTTCCCACTGAGCAGAGAGTCCAATGCAGGGCTCAATCCCAGGACCTTGAGGTTATGATCTAATCGGAAGGCAAACACTTAACAGACTGAGACACCCAGGCATCCCTGGCTCTTTCTTTCATTGTGGATTCCTCCTTCAAGTCATTTTTCTCAGAGAAAAATGGATGAATGAGAGAACAGAAATCAAGAATATGAAGTATGACCTAAGTGAAATACACATTAGACAAATCCAAAGAGGTCAGAAACCAGAAAAGAAGAAAACAAAAAGAAAAAGAGCGTATAATCTCACAGGTTGACAAAACAGGGCAATCCACTTAGTCCTGAGTGTATCTTGGTCTGTTTGTTAGAAGACACTAAATCCCAAAATTACAAGGAATGCAAAATACAAAACCACACACACACACACACACACACACACACACACACAAAATTGAATAGTGTGAAAGGAAGCCAAAATTGAAGAATATATCTATAAAATATAAATGTAAAAATGAAAAGAGACAAGAGACACCTGGGTGAGATAGTTGGTTAAGCGTCTGCCTTCGCCTAGGTTATGATCCCAGGGTCCTGAGATTGAGCCCTGTATTGGGCTCCTTTACTCATCAAGGAACCTGCTTCTCCCTCTGCCTTCCGCTCCCTCTGCCTTCTGCTCCTCTGTGTGTGCTTGCTTTCTCTCTCTCTCTCTCTCACACACACAATTAAATAAAAATTTTTAAAAAATGAAAATTTAAAAAAGACTTAAAAACAAAGAGTTAAAAGAAGAAATTTGTAGAAAAGTTAAAAAAAAAAAAAGAAAAAGAAAAAGAGAACTCTCACCTGGATTTAAATCCTAACACTAGAAGTGGGAGCCCTCCAAAAGTCACCACAAGTCTTTCATGTGTACTCCTCGCCATGGCTCAGCTCCACACATGCTTCACCGTCAAAATATATGTGGTAGATGATGTGCCCTTTTCAATTCTTGCATGCTCTGAAATTGCTGACCTTAGCAACATCATCAGTAAACCGCTGGAGGGCAAAAATGAGTTCCACAAACATTTGGAGTTCGATTTCCTTATCAAGGGCCAGTTTCTGCAAATACCTTTGCTCAACCACTTGGAACTGGAAAACATCCCATCAGAAGAGGCTGTGGATATGGAATATGTGGAGAAGTACACTGCCCCTCAGCCAGAGCAATGCTTGTTCCATGCTGACTGGATCAATTCAGTCCGAGGGACAGAGGAATAGATTTTTTTTTATTATATAATATATATTTTTAAAATTTTTAAAATTTATTTTCAGCGTAACAGTATTCATTATTTTTTGCACCACACCCAGTGCTGCATGCAATTCGTGCCCTCTCCAGTACCCACCACCTGGTTCCCCCAACCTCCCACAGAGGAATGGATCTTGATGGGTTCTTAATGATAAGACTTCTTGGATCTGGTCCTTGGAAGGAAAGTCAGTAATGACAATCTTGGGACATACAGACATTGTAAAAGCTGTGGCCTGGGTGAAAAAAGGATAGCTTGTCTTGCCTACTAATGAGTAGCTCTGTGGATGGGACGATTCTCTTACAGGAGCAGAATGTGGAGAGAACCAAAGTGAAAGCTCTGCATGCTGCAGAGCTGCAGAAGTGTGGATTCTCTAGCTATTGATAGCGTCAGAACTAAATTTTGCAGTGGCTCCTGGGATAGGAAGCTAAAGATCTGGTCTACAGTTCCTATAGATGAAGAAGATGAAATGGAGGGATCCACAAATCAAGAAAAAACAGAAAATAGAGCAGTTGAGACCAACAAGAACCATCTTTGGCTGCAAGGAAGCAATATCCTTAGTTCTGTGGTTGGATGCTGAAGAAATCTGCAGTGCCTCTTGGGACCGCAGAGTTAGGGTGTGGAATATAGAGTCTGGCATTCTTAAGTCCATTTGCACAGGAAATAAAGTGTTTGATTGTATCTCCTATTTTCCACTTTGTAAACATTTAGCATCTGGAAGCACAGATAGACATATCAGACTGTGGGATCCCTGAACTAAAGATGGTTCTTTGGTGTCCCTGTCCCTAACCTCACATACACGCTGGGTCATATCATTAAAGTAGTCTCCTACTTATGAGCAGCAGCTGATTTCAGGTTCTTTAGGTAACATCATCAAGAAGTTGTAAGTCTCCTGTCTGATCTGGTGGCTCATGAAGACGGAGTTCTGAGTGTGTCCTGGACAGACACAGGGTTACTTCTGAGTGGAGGAGCAGACAATAAATTGTATTCCTACAGATATTCACCTATTACTTCTCATGTGGGGACATGAAAGTGAATGATAAATTTGACTACATAGATTCTTTTTGTAAATGACATTGATAACGACTCCTCAGGTAACATCAGTGACAGTTCAGAAAGCAGCCTCTTTAAGTTTATGTAATGTTTTCACCCTTGATAATATCTATCACTCTTTATTTTGTATTTATTATACAATGGTTTGTGTTATTAAGTATAAAATGTTACCTGCCTTTTCTGCCATTTGCAAACTCTTGAAACAAAACTGAGTTTAAGAAATTTCCTTTTATATACATTCATCTGTTGATGGACACAATGGAATACTATGCAGCCATCAAAAGACATGAAATCTTTCCATTTGCGACAACATGGATGGAACTAGAGCGTATCATGCTTAGCGAAATAAGTCAAGCAGAGAAAGACAACTATCATATGATCTCCCTGATATGAGGAAGTGGTGATGCAACATGGGGGCTTAAGTGGGTAGGAGAAGAATCAATGAAACAAGATGGGATTGGGAGGGAGACAAACCATAAGTGACTCTTAATCTCACAAAACAAACTGAGGGTTGCTGGGGGGAGGGGGTTTGGGAGAAGGGGGTGGGATTATGGACATTGGGGAGGGTATGTGCTTTGGTGAGTGCTGTGAAGTGTGTAAACCTGGTGATTCACAGACCTGTACCCCTGGGGATAAAAATATATGTTTATAAAAAATAAAAATTAAAAAAAAAAAGAAATTTCCTTTTATAGGTATTGGTTTGAATTACGAATTGCCTTTGAAATGCTATAAAAGCATATATTAAAAATTTGTAATTGTCCAGATTTTTATTTCTGATGGAGAAACTTAAGTTTTCCTACATTAGCTATCTTTAAAAAAAGTATCTTAAGGAAAGTAACATATTTTAATAGAGAAAAAATTAGAACTACAATTTGCTTTGGGTAAAATAAGTGATGTCTAACTATGATAAGATTTTGTGGGTATTCAGAACATTAAAACATGTAGATGCTGCCAATTAAGAGTTTGTTGAAAATTTTTAAGTGAAGTACTTGTATTAAAGATATGCCTCAATCCTTTAGAAATTACATTTGGTTTCATGGAAACCAGGAATCTTTCTTCCCAACCTGTCCTTTTATAGAATAAAATCTTTAGACAAAACTCTTCAGTCAGTGTTAGATAATAAACATTCAATAAATTAAAAAAAATTTAAACTGAAAGACTAAAGACACGTACCCAAAACCCTCTACTTCCATATATTATTTTCCCCTAGTGCCAGAGTTTTTTTTAGTTTCGAGTAATCTATAAACTCAATATTTGCCTGAGGATCTTGCTGGTCTTCTGGAGGAGGGGCCTGTTGCCCTGATTCTGAGGTTTTTTTGCCTGGATGGAGCTGTACCAGCCCTTGCCAGAGGCCACGCTCGGTGTAAGCTGCTTTGGGTTGTTCTATGTGGCTTTTGTTCCCTGAAGGCTTTTCAAGCAGCTTTAGAGGGTGGAGGGAAGAAAAAAGTGAAAAATAGCAGCGGCCTGATCTCCAGTTTTGGAGCTGAAGGATTTCAGACCCCCCCTCTATAGTGCACCCTCAGGGGAAGAAGGCAGTCCAACCCTTTCGTGTTGGCCAAACTCCCCAGACTCCTTTGATGCTCACTTGCACCATTCCTCCCAGAGGAGGGAGCACTGTCTCACCGGCCCTGCTGCTCCCTGGGCCCCTGTTTGCCTGATCCCATGCCACTCCTCCTGGGGCAAGGAGTTGGAACTCTCAGGAGTTGTTGCTTGCTGGGCCTCTGCTTGGAGAGCGGTTGCCTAGTTGAGAGTTTATGGCAACATCTAGCCGACGGGGTCACTCCAGAGCTCACTGAGTGTACCTGGCTTCCCTGCTCCAAACCTTGTTAACTCTGCTGCATTCAGGCACCCCTGGTCTTCCTGTGACCCTGGGGATCCTGAGACCACACTGTCCCACCTAGGATTCTGCCCCAATTCATCACCTGAGCACCTTTCAGAGACGTCTCTCACTGGAGTAGACGTCTAGAAGTTCTGATTTTGCATTCTGCTGCTTATCACTTTCCAGAAGCTGGTTTATGGAATCTCCTTCCTCCCAAAGTTTCCCCTCAGATTCACATCTGTGCACCTCCTGCCTTGCAAAAAGTGGTTGCTTTTCTATTTGTAGATTTGCAGCAATTCTTTTCTTAGATCTCAGGTTGATCACATGTGTTGAGAATTATTTGATAGATACCTAGCTGAATTCACTCCTCTTCCACCATCTTCCTCTGAGAGCTGGAAAGCATCTTTTGCATTTCAGTTATTGTATTAACTCTGTTTTTTGTGTGTGTATACATACATATATATATACATATACATATATATATATATATAGAATATATATGTATATATTCTATCTTTCTGTTGAAGTTCTGAGCTCTTCCACTCTTCTCTCAAGTCGGCTGAGCATCTTTATGACCATTTGAACTCTTTATCAGGTTGATTGCTTATCTCTATTCTGTTCTTTTTCTGGTTTTATCTTGTTCTTTCATTTCGAGCATAATCCTTGATCTTGTTATTTCCTTTGACTTTCTCTGTTTGTTTTTCTGAGTTATGCAAAACCTCCACCTCTCCAGTCTTCAAGGAGTGGCCTTGTGTAGGGACATCATTTGTACAGACAGCATGTGCCTGTTAGCGCTGGCTGGCTGGTGCTGGTGCAGTTGAAGGCCTGGGGTCCTCGGACACTCTGCATGGGGGTCACCCTCTTAGGATGGCTTGAGTCGGAATGGGCACAGGCCAGGTGTTCCCAGGGTGCTGTTCACTGGGGCTGCCCTGGTGGGAAGGCTGGAACTGAAGTCAGCGTGGGCCTAGGGGTTCCTGGTGTGCTCTTCATTGGGGCTACCCTAATAGGATGTCTGGAGTGGGCTTAGGCCAGGGATTTTCATATGAGGGGGCACTCTGATGGAATGGCTGGAGCTAGAGAATATGTGGACATGGGGGCCCCTTTTGGGGGATTGGCGGAGCTTGTGTGGGCTAGGGTCTGGGCTCATTGGGGTGGCAGGCCAGCCAGACCATCTGGTCTGTGCTATCAAAGTGGAGGGGAAATGTAACCAGTGGTACTTGCCAGCACCTCCAGTCCCAGAGACTTCTAGCACTTACCTCACCATATGGCCCATGCTCTAGGATTAGGTGGGTTTCCTTCACATGTAGGCTAGTTGCCCTTGAAACATCTGGTTGTTGTTGTTGTTATTGTTTCGTTTTTATTTTTACTGTGCCCCGGAGCAGGCAGATCTGC